>NC_056747.1:337711399-337833899 GCF_019279795.1 Protopterus annectens | reverse complement strand
AAAGAATAATATAAAAATGTGCACTTTCTTCTTGATTTTTTTTAAATTAATTAGTTAACTCTCCTCTCAAAATCCACCCATTCAGCCCTTGGCACTTTTCCTCAAAAGAACGCTACCCTCACCATCTTCCCAGTTATGCAAGCCTACTGCAAATGATACAGCAAACGGTTTGGAAAAAGTCAGCAACATTATTCTGTAATTGGCCATAATCTATTAAATGTTTAAGCTATAAATCTAAGACTGATAAGCCATTCAAGCTGAGAAAAGATTGTTCTGTGTCAAACAATAAAATAAATTAAACTTAAATATCACAGACTATAAGTCTGTTGAAAAACAGTGACAGCATTTTTTCCAAAACATTACTGCAATCATTACGGAACAAGTGCACATAAACTTGATAATTCAGCATGGCAAATGAAAATACATTTTCTTATGGTGTCTGAGAAGTTTTCACATCAGGGTAATGAAAGC
The DNA here is from genome assembly GCF_019279795.1 of Protopterus annectens. NCBI lineage: Eukaryota > Metazoa > Chordata > Ceratodontiformes > Protopteridae > Protopterus > Protopterus annectens. The sequence goes on along the minus strand of NC_056747.1, from coordinate 337,833,428 downwards.
TGAACAGACATTTATGGCCCTAGTTCACTGCAGATCTTTGTTAAGACCTCACATTTTGCTGGATTCACCTCATAAAAAGAACCAGAACTTGAATGCAAATGTCTTTTAAAAGACATCTAAATCCATATATACTTAAGTGCAATACATAGGTCTGCCTAGGAATATGCAACTCTGTAGCTATTTTAAAGGATCTTTTCACCATCCTGTTAAACAAACCCTATAGTACTTAAGTCAGTTTGGGAATACAAAAACCTGACTAGTGTTGACCATTAACAAATAATGATAAAAATCCAACCTGTATTTGGCAAGGAGAACAACAAAATACAAACAATTCTTGTATTAGAAGTAAAGAAAACAGGCAGTGGATGCAAGTGGATGTAACCACTTAAAATACATTAAGTAAGTAAATAAATAAAAACAAACAGCAAATGCACAAGATGCCAAATGCAATGAGTTGTTAATCTGTCGAAGAAAAACCAGAGCAAAGTTTCTGAAAGAGGAGAAGCATGACCCATCAACAGCAATGAAAGGGAGGGCTCATCACAAGCAAAACAAAACAATTCAGGTTTTAATCAACAAAATTCAATTAAGGATTTTTTTTAAATATCTTGCACACAGCTTTACTTTTAATAGCAAAACAGTTGATTTGTTGCTCTTTAAGATAAAGGGATAAAGTTTGCATACTCCTGGGAGTTCAAGAACTGCTTGTGGAGTTTCCACTTTTGTTTCTGCTGAAATTAGTTTAATATCAATAATACCAGAACTTGGAAAGAAATCAAGTAGGTACACTTTCAGGATGAAAGTTTATACATTGTTTTCTGTTTTAGTAATAATGAGCACCACAATGTTACATTCACTCGTATGTTCATACAGATTGTGTGACTTGAATTTTGATGATGCAAACAAAGGTTTCATGCCCAGTGACTCTTTCCCTCCACATTTTAGAATATTTTTTTAGCGTTGCTTTCATGTCTGTTTGATGGACAAGAACCTCTTCCAAGAAAATCTGCAGGACAAACAGCAATGCCTATGGTAAGAAGTTTTTCTTATATTCCCTTACTTTGTGGCACCAATCCACAAAAATTACATATAGTGCAAAACATGATGATGAATCTCAGAAAGAGAATGGAGTATACCTCTCAACCTAGCACTGGACAAAAGTAGGGGAAAAGTTAATGATCTGGGAAGAACCAGTCTTTATGGTGGAAAAAATGAATCAAAAACAGAAACAGCAGTCTTCATGAAACAAAGTCTTCTGAAGAAATGTACTGGATTACAAAAAAAAAAATGTTCTCAAAGAAAATGTCAAAGGTGCATGGGCAGTGCTCTTCCATATAGGAGCATGGATCCTGGATAACAGAAGTGGCATGCCAGCAGCTACAGAAAAGATGAGAGGCATGAATGAAGATGTAAAACCATACTGGTCAAATCAGAACAAAGAAATGGGTAGCAAGCACTAAAATATAGCGCAGTCACGGTATGCAGCATTTGCAAGCTGAGTATGACAAGCTTAACTCTTCATATATGACAGAGCTACCACTCAGAAATAGTCTGCATCTAAAAAGGACGACCCATTGGTTTGAGTGCTTAGTTCATCTGGATTCAGAAAGAACTTCTCTGATTCCTGGCATGTTCCCTAAAGCCGGTCCATTCTGAAAGTGTCCTCTGTTGCAGGGTCAGTAAGTACCATGTCTGGGTCATTGAGCATATGCAGTCCATCTAGTGTTAAAGGATCGATTTTCAGTTCGTCCAAAGGAAACTGTGAATCTGCATCAAAACTGACATCCCCAACTCCTGCAAGAGTGCTGGACAATTCCTTGGAAAGGCTTGGAGGCGATTCTCCTGTAACTTTGGGAAGAACAGAGAAAACAGATCACTGCATTGGAAAAACTTGTATAACTCCAGTTTTTTAAATACTCTACATTAATTGTATTTTCAAAATGTGCCTTTTGCACCCATAAGTGACATAAAATAGTTTACATTCACAATCTTGTACCTCATCTGAAACAGACAGGTGATTTGCCAAATACCTGAAAGCTAAGTTTCTTTCATTACCTCATAATGCAAGTACTGATTCTGCCCGAAGACAATCTCCTGAGTTTCAAACAGCCTTTAACTGCAGGAATTATGGCCAAATGAAACTCAAGAATAATTTCATCTAACAAATGAGACAGATATGGATCTGTAGTACTACAAAATTAAAGCACATAACCTGGCAAGGGAGTTGCACTTCTTGCTCCGATTACCTAAAGGAAACTTCTGTGCATCCAATGAAAGTCTATGGAATGACTTTTCAGAAGCCTCCCTGACAAAGCATATTGTCTGACATATCCAAGTAATTCCTGAAAAGTACAGTTGTGTACACTCACCATAAATGTAGACGCTTGAGTGTATTCGCTGCAGTCATTACATTTGGGTAATCTGCTGGCAGGTTGCCCTCAGTCTGCCTGAATTCCAAAGTCTTGGGTCCTGCGTCGATTGCTGTCTCCTCTTCCATGACGTCAGGTCGTCAAGGGTATAAAACAAGCAGCCGCCATTTTCTTTAGTTTTTCTTGCCCCAGATGTCAGGTGCCCCCAAAAAGGTAGCAAAAATATATATGTATAAAAAGTATATATACATGCATCAATATAAACTTTACCTTCATCTACAAGCAAATACACCACATAGGTTGCAGAAGATAGAGAAGGAAAGATAAACTTCAGAATGAAAGGGGGATAGCAGGCGGGTAACCTGGACTGCAACAGTGAATACACTCGAACATCTACATTTATGGTAAGTGTACACAACTGTACTATGTTCTTCGTGTTTCACTGTTGCAGTCATTACACTTGGGTAAAATCCCAAAGCTATGGTTGGGAGGCTGGAGCTAAACAGCTTTAGGTGCTGCTATAAGGCCCTGCAGAAATGCAGTGGCAAAGCCTGCCCTGGACTTAGAGTAGAGAGGCAAATGATAATGCTTTGTAAAGGCGTGAACAGAACTCCAAGTAGCAGCTTCTAGAATGTCTTTGGTTGGTGGTACTCTGAGAAAGGCTGCTGAAGTAGCTGCAGCTCTGGTGGAATGAGACCTAATGCCCTTGGGCACAGGTTTACCATGGTGTAAGTAGCAGAAACAAATACAGTGGCTTATCCACTTTGAAATAGTCTGCTTTGAAATAGCCTTTCCTTCTGATCCTGCAGCATATGTCACTAGTAATTGCTCAGTTTTTCTTAGAGCTTTAGTCCTGCTCAAATAGAATCTTAGCTGTCTGTGTATGTCCAAGGAATGCAGAATTCTCTCCCCCTTGTTCTGCGGATTTGGATAAAAGGTTGGCAGATGAACAGTTTGGTTAAGAGCCACACTGGAAACCACCTTAGGCATAAATGTTGGATTTGTCCTCAAAATATGATAAAAGGCTCCACAGCCATGAGGGCCTGTAGCGCTGAGACTCTTCTTGCTGAAGTAATTGCTAGTAGCAGAGCTGTTTTCCATGATAAGAACTTTATATCAGCAGTAGCAACTGGTGCAAATGGAGGCAGGGTGAGTTTTTCCAACATAATTAAGGTCCCATGCAGGTATTGGTGATCTTCTAGGAGGTCTTAAATTTTTGGCTCCTCTAAGATACTGTTTTAGTAAAGGATGAAAAAAGATTGGTGGCTCTGTATTGTAATGAGCTGAAATGGCAGAGGCATGGATTTTAACTGATGAGAAAGATAGGCCTTTGTCAAGCATCTCAGTCAAGTATTGTAATATCTGAGGAATACTTGGTTCTGCTGTATCAGTTCCTTGTGCTAGATTCCAAGCACAGAATCTCTTCCATTTCTCAGCATAAGATTTTCTAGTACTAGGCCTTCTGGCTTCCAAAATGACATCCATCACAGCTTTACTGAGAGGTGTTGTTTGTATAACTACATGATCAGCCATGCTGCCAGGTTCAGTGTCTGGAGTTGATTGTGCAGGATCTGATTGTTTTGCTGGGACAGTTGTTGAGGTCTTTGAGGTAAAGTCCAAGCTGGGTATTGAGACAAGTTCCTTAGGACTGGGTACCAGTATTGGCGGGGCCAGTCCGGGGCAATTAGTATCATCTTTGGTTTCTCTTGTCTGACTTTTAGGAGGACCTTGGGAAGAAGAGGCAGAGGAGGAAAGGCGTAAACTGATAGGTTTTTCCAACTGAAGGATAGGGCGTCCACTTTCCACACTTGTCTGTGATAAGTCCTTATGCAGAATCTTTTCAATTGATAATTTTAAGGAGAGGCAAATAGATCTATGTCTGGGCTCCCCCATTTCTTTGTTATCATGCTGAAGACTTGTGGATCTAGTTTCCACTCGTGAGGATCCATAAGGTTTCTGCTTAAATCATCTGCCAGAGTATTTTGTTTTCCTGGCAGGAATTGAGCTTGAAGACATAATTGGTAAGTCAAAGCTGTGTCCCACAGTGCCATGGCTAATCTGCAAAGGGGGTATGAGTGCGTGCCCCCCTGCTTGTTTATATACCACATGACCGTGGTGTTGTCCATCTTTATCAGTAGTTGTCCTGGATGAAGCAAGTCCTTGAAGGCTGTCAGGGCATTTTGAACAGCTAGCATCTCTTTCTGATTGATATGTAGATGCATTTGTTTTGGGGTCTATATGCCCTGAATACATCTTCCCGCCATGTGGGCCCCCCACGCATAATCTGATGTGTCTATTAAGGTTTGGCTAGCAGAGGGTAGAGTGAAGGCCCATCCCATGTTTTGGTGACATGCCTTTGTCCACCATAGAAACTCCTGTTGTAGGCAGGGAATGAGAGGAATCATTGCTTCCAGACTGTGACAATGTTGACTCCATAAACTTTTTAGGTACCATTAACGTTTCCTCATATGCAGTCTTGCATATGGAATCAGTAGGATGCAGGATGCCATGAAGCCTAAAGCCTGCAGAATTTGTCTTGCAGATAACTGGGTTTTTGTTGCCATCAGTTTGAAGTAAGTAGTGAGTTGCCTTTGCTTGTTTGGCGTGAGGTAAGCCATCTGGGCAGTTGTATTCAAGCTTGCACCCAGGAATGTTATCTTTTGAGAGGGTACCACTTGTGATTTCTTTTTGTTTATTGTGTACCCTGTTGAAGAAGAATGTCCTTGTTCTCTACGTGAATGAGATAGTCGTCCAAGTAAGGATATATTTGTATACTTTGTCTGCAAAATGCAATTACTGGTGCCAGGCACTTTGTAAAGATCCTGGGCGCAGTAGATAAGCCAAAGGGCAGTGCAGAGAATTGGTAATACATTAAGCCAGCCTTGAATCTGAGGTATCTTCTGCACGACTGCCTTATTGGGACATGCAGGTATGCCTCTTTTAGGTCTAATGTCACCAGCCAAGCATTCTTGCCCAGCATGGGCAGAAGCTGCTACAAAGTCAGCATTTTGAATTTTGGAATGTCCAGGTATGTGTTCAAAATCGATACATCCAGTATTAGCCGCCGGGCCTTGTCCTTTCTGGGTACCAAGAACAGTCTTGAGTAAAAACCTTGTCCTTTTTCCTGTTCTGGTACTGGCTGAATGGCCCCCATATCAATGAGGGAAGTAACCTGGTTCTGTGCCTCCGCCCATTGATTTTTTGGCAGATCTGGCCAACCGTTTACCATTGGCAGAGTATGGAAATGGAAAGTGTATCCCTGTGATACTATGTTTAGCACCCACTTGTCCTGGGTTATTAACTGCCAATTTTGAGCAAAAAGTGCTAATTTTCCCCCTAAGGGTGCTGCCAAAAGATAAGTGCTTGGTGAAGGCAGAGGGAAGTCATTGGACTGTTTTCTGTAGGTTTGCACTGTATCTCCTCCAGATTTGGAGGTAGAAGCGCCCCATTGCTTTGCCCTGTATGAATCTTGTGCCTGGTATCTGGAACCCTTAGGGCATCTGGATTTGCCCCTTTGAGCTCTGTCTGACACTGGAAAGGACCAATTATTTGTAGGCCAGTGTCTACTGAATCTTGGTGGTTGCACTTGTAAGAAGTCTTTTACAGTTTGCATAGACTTCGCTTTGTCTTCCATTTTCTTTAAAACCTCTTCTGCCTTAATACCAGAGTATCATGCTGTAAAGGTGCATCTAGTAATTTAGCTTGAACATGATCAGGCAAATTTTGTTCCTTTAGCCAGGCATGCCTCCTAATCACAGAACCAGTAACTGCGGCCCTGCAGGAGGCCTCTAAGGAATCAAAACTACATTGCAAAGTATGCTTTACAACCTGTTCAGCTGCATGCAATAATTCATGCAATTCTTTATCTTCTGCACATTCAGAAAACATCATTTTCTGCTTCAGCAATCCCATAACATGTTATTGATACTTGAGCATATGAAACTGGTAGTTTAAGGCCCTAATTGCCAGGGTTGCAGATGTATAAACTTTTTTCCCCATCGATCTCTGTCAGAGGGGGTAGGATTTTTTGCTGTTGAGGCCTTAACTCCCTTTGGACCCTGTGAAACAGTTTCAGGATCAGCAGCAGGGTTTCTAAACAGAAAGTTGTGTGAGTCAGGGACCCTGTAACATCTGTCAGGCTTGCTGGGAGCCGGAGGCAAGGAGTCAGGGGTCAAGCTTGACTCTGAAAACACATCATCCACAATGTCTAAAACAGGGGGTATGGCTAAAGGCCTGTGCTGAGGGAGGAGGAGGAAATCCCTGAGCCTCTTTTTTGATTCTGAGAAATCTTGACTCTCCCAGTGAAAATGCTCCCTCAAAGTATGCAAGGTTTCTCCAAATGAATAATCCTCAGGAGGTGATGCAGATGGTATAGACTCCTCTGCATCAGAATCCTCATAGGGAGGTATAGATAATTCCTGATAAGAGGAATCAGAAGAAATAGAAACCTGATCTCAAGATTCATAATCAGTGTCTTGCCTAGGCCTCTTATCTGGAGGGGGATGGGAACCCCTGATCAAGGTAATAAGGTCTTCAGCCATTTTGATCATCTGGTTTTTAGGCATAGAGGCCTGTGCACGTGGCTCATGCGTCAGTTTTTTAGTTTTAGAAGTTGCTTTTGTCTTTGGTTTTGCAGCTGTCGTCGGTTTGATATAAAAATGTTGAGGCCTGAATACACCCTCAGAAGCTGGTGCCTGCTCAGCAGCTCCGGACCCATCTGAGAAAGATACATTCGTGGGTCCAATACGTTGAGTATCTCGTGGCATGCCGGACTCCACATGGGTGTCGGTAGGGGCCTGTGACTCTAAAGTAGCGGGTATCCGAAAGTGGCTCACTGAGTACTGGCGAACCTGTGACTGGCTTAGGAGAAGCTTCATCGTTGGTTTTGGACTTCGACTATCTCTCTCTGTCTTTTTCTTTGCGTTTTTTATATATTTCCGTAGTTGAATTGCTATCCAACAACATTTCTGGGTAGTTAAATCTGTTTCCAAAATACTTTGAGGCAAAAATACACCGACGCTTAATAGTGAGTTGGTTAAATCTAGCACAAAACCGACAGCCAGGCACATTGTGATCAGGACCTAGGCAAGGAATACAGTATAAATGGAAATCCTTATGAGGTATTTGCTTCCCACAAGTAATACAATTATTAACTTTTTCTGACATGAGTATGGAGCAAGAAAAAAGTTTCCCCAATGGGGTACTTAGCTTTAGTGAAGACTTCGGTTCTGAAACTCAAACTCGAATATTTCAGGAGTCGGCCGACCGGCACTTGCGAAATGCTTCTGCTTCGGGCACTGCGCGACAAGACAGACTAAAGAAAATGGTGTCGACAGCTTGTTTTATACCCCTGACGACCTGACATCATGGAAGAGGAGACAGCAACCAACGCAGGACCCAAGACTTTGGAATTCAGGTTGACTGAGGGCAACCTGCCAGCAGATTACCCAAATGTAATGACTGCAACAGTGAAACACGAAGAACATTAATGGGATTTAATCTGCAAGGTGTTAGATATGGAGCAAAATTGTTCCAGCTGTCAGATCACGAAGGCTATGTGAAATGAAAGAAACATACTAGTCTGTTGCTATAAACAAGGAGATCCAAGTGTCAAAACTCATATGGATAATCTGGAGTAATTTAAATGAAATGTGATTTGCTTTTCTAGCCTGAAAAAACACCAGTGGAATGGAGCAAATGCATACACACAGTTTGGTACTAGGTCCATGCAAAATTATCTAGTAATTGCATCCAAAACTAGGGACAGCTCAGTAATGAATGTACAAGATGTCTGTATCCATCACTGGTAACATGGGTTCAAGCTACCTTCTTTGTTTCTGGAGAAATGACTGGGGAGAGACTTCCAAGAGCCCCCTCTTTGCGTTTTGAAAGGGTAGGCATGGAATGAGTCATTTAAGGGAAGACTCTTGGTAGCCAATTGAATTCCATTTCAAAGAACATTTACCTATGTCAAAAGGTTTATATGCATTCACTGTAGGTCACATCAAAAGTCAGCTCTGCTCACATTATCACCATAATGTTAACTCTTGCGTCTCTTAAACTATAAGAAGCAGACAGATCTAAAGGTAATTCCACTGTACCTTGTGTACAGATAAGTTTCACAAATGAAACACAACGGTTGCATGCGTTAGCCTGTACATGACAAATGAACAGGGTCAACAGAAGGGAACTGGTGAGCCCAGTGATCATTAGGGGACTGGTTATTACATAAAAAACAACTGTACAACACTGAACAGCAGTGGTACAAAAGCATCTCACTGACATGTTTCTGGCAGGCAAATGACCCACAAAAGATGGGCTCTGCAGGGAGTAGAGGTAGTTAATTACATATTTGTGGTTCATTTATATGTGGTTACCTCCAACCAGAGTAAATCAATCACTATCGTCTTTTTCTATAATATTAAGAATAACAAGATCTGCTGCCAGACTATAGAGAAAAGACCACATGTAAAGACACATCTACAACTGAGAGACAGAAAAAAACTTGGATCTTCTCTTCCCAGTTACCTAATGTGGTTTCGGACACACAACCCCCATCATAACAGCAGTCTACCTTTTCTAAGTATGGCAGTTATAGTTGATCAAAATGAACCTCTTCTTGAAGGTATTTAAGACAACGGAAGAAAAACATTAAGTATTTCACCTTCAGGAGAGTAATTAGCACTAACAGCTTGCTTCTGAAATCAAAATGGTTTAAATACAAAAGGACTCTCCACAGCAAGACAGGGTAGGGTGCTATGCTCCTTACCAGTATTATGACATCTCATGCAGAACTAAATATGAAAAACTGAGTAAAGAAAACAAGATCAACTAATGGGTCCACCATGAAACAAAGCTATCCTATGCATGAATACCACTTTTGCCCTTAAAATTGTTTGTCATTAAATCATGAAAAAGTTTAGACCGTTTCAGGTCAACTGTCAGCAAGAAAGATGGATTAGAATACACAGCAGCACATCCATATAATTGGATATGCAACCTTAATTAACTATGGTATCCCTCCAGAAAATGGTTATATATCCTTCCCCTTTACAAAAGGCTAAGCAGTGGTCTACTGACAGCCAGGCAGCATGTTCTAAACACCTTGGAATGAATTATGTGGCGGTATTACTACAGAGTACCACTAAAGTTCAAAGAAAAAACAATGCTTCTAACACTTCTCTGTCATAACACTAGCTGGCTTCCCACTGAAGAACACACTAAGGACAATCTTCTCTCCTCAGTCATTCATCAAACTACTACTAAGTTAGTATCAGCACGAACCATTACAAGTTAATTTTCCAACCCTGTTTTAGGGCTTTGGTTCATCAGTACAATTTTGAAGTGAAAGGTCATGGCTCTAAGGAAGAAAGGTGAACAGCAGATTTTACCTGTGTTCATACGGCAAAGGCACTGAATCCTGGGCAACACTCATCTTCTCATTATAAGTGAGAGGACCCTCAACTCCAAAGCAAAATAAGTGAATGTTCCAGACAAGAACATGCTTATAAAAGAAAGACAAGTTAATAGGTGAAAAGAAATGGGTGGCAACATGGCTGAGGCACACAAACTAATCAAATACAAAACAAGAAAGAAGCAATGACTGTTGATGTTCTCTGATAATCCTAACCCCTAATCATGTGTGAAAAAAGGTTTAAAACAGACTGTCAAATTAAAGTAGCTGAAGTGGTCCAGATCATGAGTCAACTAAGTTAATGAAAACCTAAATTCCTTGAAAGCACATCTGTAGCAGAAAGTCAGTTTTATAAGACTCTACATCAAATATTCAATTCTAGAAGAGTTCCCAGACTGCAGAAAATGTCTCCCAAGTGCAACTCTGGTACTTGCAACTGCAAGACCTGAATTACAAAAAAAGTTAAAAAATACAGGAAACGGTGAATGTCAAACATTGCTGTTTTCCTTTAAAACTACATTTTTGAAGGGAGCAAGTCACCCAACGAGCCCATCACACTCTCAAATGACTATGTATCAACTCTGACATCACCACACCTTGCAGAAAAAAAGAATACTCCGAGAAATGGGAATCTCAGTTAGTGTATGTAGTCCTCAACTTTGGGCATTCTTGCCTATTTCAAGACCTATCAAACAGTTAAAAAAAAAAAAAAAAAAAAAAAACACAGATTATGAACGTCATGCAGGTGTCGTTTACACAAGCACACACAATTATTTACTTACCAAAACAGACTGTAATGTGCAATGTTGATTGTTTATACTACTTTACAGAGAGCGCGAAGTTCACTCCTTGAATTATGTTATGCACCTAGTTCACTAATAAAAATCGAACTGTAAAATACGTACTTTGTTTGTGTCTTTTGGCTTTTCCCGGTTAGGGGTCGCCACAGCGGAACTCTGTTCCGCTGATTGGCAGAAGAGTTTTACGTGCTGGCTTGCCGGGCCTAATGCACAACCTTCAACGAAGGAATGCCCGTTCACGCATGTCGCCACACAGAAGACGTTCTAACTGAGAATCGAACAGGCAACGTCTAACTGTAAGGCGACAACGCTACCGCAGCACCACCACCGCAGTCACTAATAAAAATCAAACTGTAAAATACGTACTACAAAGTAATAAAACAAAAAATAGTAGGTAGTCTACAGACGAGTTAAAAATTGAATATCTGTGTGTTTCGATAAAGGATATTCCATTTTTAACTCATCTGTGGACTGCTTGCTATTTTCTATTTTATTATTTTGCAGTATGTTCATAGGTTGGTACTAAGCTATAGGCCTAAGGGCCTAAGTAAGCCTAGCCAACAAGGTTCCCTGGCTTACGCTACCCAAGAAAGTTATTTCCTGTGCCCCTGTCGAGCAGATGTGATTTCTGGTGTGTGTTTGCTATTTCCCATACATTCATCAAAATTTTTCTTGAAGAGTGCTAATGAGGAACTTTGCTTGACATAGAGGGGTAGCTTGTTCCAGAGTACAGGAAGTTTCTGGGACAGGAATCTATCCCTCCAGCATGTCCCGTTTATTGTGGTGACAAGGTTTAGGTCCCTACAGCATGTAGCTCAGAGGGATTGGGATTTCTTTAGGTGTAGCATGTGCAACAGCTCTGGGTTTAACATAACTTTATATGTTCTCCTCGGAGAAGGCGATATGCTACAGAGTAAAGCTGGAGTTTTTTGAGACGGTCAGTGTAGGGCATCTGTTTGAGGCCAGTAATCCTCTTTGTGAGGTACTTCTGCGGCCTTTCCAGCTGATGCAGATGTCTTGTGAGGTACATTCTAAAAGGGGTGTTGTACTCTATAATGGGTCTAATGAGTGTCGAGTACTAGGTAACAATGACCTCTTTTTTCCTGGATGAGAACCCTTTTGTGATGAGGTATGCCACATAGAAGGATTTCCTGACTACTGTGGCGATGTTATTATTAAAGGAGAGACTACTGTCCACCTGGGTCCCAAGGTCTCATCACACATTTGCCGTTAAGTAGACTGCTGTTTATGTGGTAGCTCATGGGTACAGAGTTTTTACCAAAGGGGATGACAATACACTTTTTGGCATTGAGCTTGAGGCCATACCTCTGACACCAGGCATCTGTCTCAGTGAGGCCCTTCTGTAGGATGTCCACATCATTTGGGGACTCGACTATAGCTCCTAGTTTGCAGTCATCTGCCAAATTCATTAGCCAGAGGCCTTCTGTGTTAGCCTCTACTTCAGAGAAGTAGCTACCAAACAGGAGAGGTCCCAGGACTGAACCCTGTGGTACTCCACTTGTCACTTGTTTGAAGTCAGATTTGGAGTCTGCAAATTTTACAGTGTGGGTTCTTGTCAGTGAGCCAGTTGGCAACCCATCTTGTGGCATACGGATTTATACCTAGTTTAGTGAGTTTAGCTATAATTCCAGAATGGGGGATGGTGTCGAAAGCCTTGGCGAGGTCAAGATAGGCTGTGTGAAGCACCTTTCCCCTGTTGATCAGGTTCAGAAGGCATGATCTGCCTTTCACAAACCCGAACTGGGTGGGGTCCAGGGTTTGGAGGTTACCAATGTCTTTGTTTATGAGTTCCGTGATGATATGTTCCATGGCCTTGCAGACCAGGCTCGTCAGGCTAATACGGCGATAGTTCCCAAGATCAGTGGTGGCTTCCCCTTTGTAAAGTGGGATAACTGTTGCTGTGCGCCATTCAGTGGTCACTAAGCCTGATGTGAGACTATGATTGAACATGGTGCTTAGGTGGGGAGCCAGCTCGTTCTGAAGTTCATGTAAAATGCAGCCTGGGATTTTGTCCGGTCCCATGGATGCTGTGTTTTTGGTTTTAGAGAGTGCAGCTTTTACCTGCATAGATGTGATTACAGGGACTCTGCATTCTTCCTGTATAGATATGGCCCTTTAGAGGGTGAGAGGGGGGTAAAGTTAGCACTGAACCTATCTGCCAAGATGTTGGCAATATCATCTGGTTCTGTAATTTTCATGCCGTTGTGCTGTAACTCAGGGCAGGTCTGGGTGTAGCCATTGAGATTCTTGACATAGCTATAGCATGCTTTGTAGTTGCCCTTAGAATCAGTGGTGATTTTGTTTTCATAGCTAGCTTTGGAGGATCTTATCAGGGACCTCAGCTTCTTACGGAGGCTGGCCAGGGTGTTCCTCCACTCATGGGATTTTACTCTCTTTTGCAACAGTTTCTTCCTTCTGTTGTAGAGTTTGTTTATGGCAGGGGACCACCAGATTGGCTTCCTTATTTTGGAGGATAGCGTCTTGGTTCTGTTTGGGATGGCACGATCCATGCACTCATGTAAGTGCTTATAGAGTGCATTTGTGTAGGATTCAGCAGTCGTAACTGTATTGTCCATCTGGATGGGTGTCATGAAGTTCGCCATTTCTGTCTTAAGCATAAAGTTGGCTTTGGAGAAACTTTTTACTGTGGTTTCCTTAATGGTGGGTGGGAGCGGTTCATAGATTAGTACTAAGCTAACTGCCCTTGCGAGCCATTTTAAGCCTAGCCAATTATCCCTTGTGAGACTCAAACCCTGCACCTTGTGTTTGTAAGGCAAACACCTTAAACCATTAGGCCACCCTCCCAACCTTGGGGTTGCGGATATCTAGGGTGATTAGCTTATGGTCGGATCTGACCAATGAGGAGGTGACTTCAGGTGTGGAACACCGGTCACTCATGTTGGTAATGACTAGGTCTACGATATTGTTGCCTCTGGTGGGGGTGTGGATAAGTTGATCCAGGGCATTGGAATTTATGAATTCCAGAAAGCGTTGAGCGAAGGTGTTGGTACACGAGTAGTTTTCCCAGTTAATGGTGGAGCAGTTGAAATCACCCATTAGGGTGTTTGGTTGAACCCTAATATTTTCCAGTATATCAAGAAAGGAGGAGTGGGAATACTTGGGCATGGTGGGGGATCTGTAGCAAGCTATAATTTGGATTGCAGTTTTGCCCAGAGTTAGTTGCACTTGGATAACTTCAGATGCATTATGCTGTGCAACTAGCCTGGAGGTGTGGATATCCTTAATGAATATGGACACACCTCCACCTTTGGTGTTCTGGTCCAGGTTAGATGGTATGAGTTATAGCCTGGCAATGCAGGGGCGCTCTCTATGGCCTTGAACCAGGTCTCACTCACTGCACAGATATCAATGTTCTCCATTTTAAGGAGTGCCTCGAGTGAGTGCATTTTGAGATTTAGACTTCTAGCATTGAGTAGCATTACCCTCAGTTTTTGCTTGCCTGTTCCTGTTAAGGTGGTGAATTTGTCATTTGACCCTTGCCTAAAAAAAGGCACTATAGGGGCGGCAAGACCCTTAGCCAGTATCCAGAATCCCAAGGGCGACAGGTGCAAGCCATCGCTGGCAAAGCATTGTGGTCTGTTGACCATGTCATCCCAGGTAGACAGATACTGGATACCATTAGAATGACATCAGAAGCTTAGCCAATTGCTGAAGTCAATCATTTTGTCCTTGTACTGCGGTACCATTGTGGGTGATGGCAGGATGCTACTCAGGGCTAGAGTCATACCTGCCTGGGCTACAAGATCGGGGAGCTCTTCCATGTTTCTTTTCATGTAGTCCAGGGAGGTACGTCTCAGATCGTTCACACCAACATGGACAATGACAGTCACATTTGTACTTCTTGTGGAGTGACCCGACTGTGTGGGTTATGTGGCGGATCCTGGCACCTGACAGGCAGCTGACAGTAACCTTCTCTTTGTTTAGCCTGGTGAGTGGGACATCAGTGTGCCTGACTATACAGTCACCTATGACTAATGTGTTGGGTATGTTGTTTTGCCTTATGGGGCTGTGGTTTATTGGCACACTGAGTCTGTGGGCTATGTGTCATTTGGGTTGTGTTGGGGGGGTGGAGGTTGCTTGCATTTCTGCTTTGGAGGTCTCTGTTGCTTGAGCAGATTATTACTAAGAGCCTCTGTAAATGTTTTTGTGTTTCTATGTGTGGATTTTGGTGGTGCAGGTATAGTGGGACTATGTGATGAGTGTGGTGTGGTGCAAGTGTTTACCTTCTCCTCGACTGTCAAGTTCAGTCTTGACTGGAGACAGCTTCACCTCCAGTTTGGCTAGATAAGTGCATCTCTCACAGCTTGTAGTGCTGGGTGGTAGGAGGACAGGGTTGTCTGTGTACATGAGGCAACTGCTACACTGCCTGAAGATGCCCACATTCATCAGATAGACAGGAGAGAACACTGGGAGCTGATCCTTGGACATGCTTCAATAAAAAACTACTTTCCTCTAGACAAGTGAGGAAAGTGAGTATAAGAGCTGTTTTTCTCTAAGCAAGTAAAGAAAGTAAGTATAAAACCTGTTTTCCTCTAGGTAAAGAGGAAAGTTGAGTGCTGTAGTAATTTGTAGCTTATTTAGTGCTAAAAGTTCTGAACAAGTGCTGAGTACAAATAACCAAATTCAAGTGCTAAAACTAAGAATCTGTACCTGGATCTTGTGGTAGATAGGCTACCTACTCCCAACGATAAGCTAGAATGCTTCCCTCCAACACAGAAAGGCTTGGGGGGGGGGGCTCAGAAGCTTACAAACAGTCCTGGATGCAGCAAATCTGTATCTGGTCTAGACTAGCTACAGGAAAGGTGGGAAACAAGGGCAAATGCAGGCTTTTAAACCAGAAAGTTGAAAGAGATGGAAAAACTGCCCAAATGGCCAATAAACTACAATTTCTGGGCCAGAAACCACTCTTGTGGTAGATAGGCTACCTAGTGCTTCCCACCAACACAGAAAGGCTTTGGGGGCTCAGAAGCTTACAAACAGTGCTGGATATAGCAAATCCGTATCTGGACTAGACTAGTTAGGAAAGGTGGGAAACAAGCGCAAAGACAGGCTTTTAAACCAAAAAGTTGAAAGAGATGGAAAAACTTCCCAAACGGCCAATAAACTACATATTTTACAGTTTGATTTTTATTAGTGAACTAGGTGCATAACATAATTCAAGGAGTAAAATGTCACACCCTCCACACTGTGGAGTTCCTTCTTGGTTTGTTTTTGACCCAGTATAGGTTGCAAACTGGGTTTTCTGAGACTTCGAGGGATACCACGGATGTTTCTTTTTATACTACATTACGTGACATGAAAATAACTTCAATGTAGCTTTGCAGCTTTCTGTGATATTTATTGAAAAGTCAGATTTTTTTTTCTTGTAAAATATCAACACATTTGCCATTTTTCTTGCCACCATGCACTCCCTGTACAGAAGTGTCCAAATCAGAACTACTATGCAAAAAAAAGAGACAGGTAGTAACACTACCAACTAGGTGCAGTGATAAGAGTTTTTCTTCCTCTCTGCAATAAAGGCAGTGGAATCCAACCATTCACAACTCCTTTTTCTCATTTTTGCACATAGCTTTGGGTGTGTGTGTCACTTCAACATTGACAGACATTTAGAGCCAAGGTTTACACCTCTGGGTGGCTGGCCCTGCCATGGTTGTTCTTCCACACTACACACTTGCACGCGCGCACACACACACCTATGACCAATTCAGTGTGCCCAATTCAACTACTGCATATCTTTGGAATGTGGGAGGAAACCAGAGCATCAAGAGGAAACCCATGTGAACAAAGGGAGGACAAGCAGACTCTGCAAAGGCACCCCAGCAGAGAACTGAACCGGAGAACTTCTTGCTGTGAGGCAAAAACACTACCCGCAGCACCAGTGTGCCACAAAAAGGCAGCTGAAAAGAATGTTTTTGTTTGTTTTTTAATAGGAACTGCTAACTTGCAGAAATCAGCAAGACTGACTGCCTATCCAAGACTCTGGGCAATACCTGACAGGAATGACAACAGACTTGTGTGTGTCTGTGGTATATTTATACAGGCGGAAATCAATTTCAATGCAAACTATGTGAGAAGCTAAACTTAAAAAGGAGGAGGAGGGGTGGGCTTTTCCTTCCTATGATCAAAAAAAAAAAAGAAAATGAAGGTTTTATGATGTACAGGTAGGTTTCTAACATCCTAATACTAGAACGTTATTGTTGAGAGAAAAGAACCCTAAGAGTTGAGTTAAACTGTGGGAGAGGGTTGATTTTTCTTTTGTATCACTATAATCACATACTTTTATTAAAGCTTCAACAGACTAATCTAAAAATATGAGGCTTTAGTTCATTTCTATCATAATTATCAAAAGACTCTCATCACAAGGCAACATTTAAATAATATCCCTAACAAGCACAGTCAAATATATGCATATCTCTGTCAATGTACTCAGCATGCACCTTTTAAATGGATGCCTGTCTATTGACTTCTCTCTCTTAACTCAAGTTGATGGGAAAGTTGTCATACAGATTATGCACACTCAAATAATTTTTCTTTTGGTGTCTGCTTTTGTTATCCAAGACCCCACCAACACTACACATAAACAGATACATACGTGTGCTGAATCATATAAAAATGCTCAATACTCATGAGATCTTGACATAAAATGCCTGCTATTTTCATTAAACTGTTTCCAACAGTTTAATTGTGTTTCAGAATTCTCTCCTTATTAGTCCTTAACAATACATTGAGTTAAGTGTACAACATTCAGTCTGTACAAAGCACTCTGTATTATTAATAATAGTCACAATTGCAAGAGTAACCACATAACAAGCCTTTTAATCCAACACCAATACATATCTTGGACTTTTATGTCATTACAAATTAATAAAAACGTCCCAGAACTAGTTCCAAACTGCAAAGAAGCTAATTCAAGATTGCCAGTACATCTGTAGGAGTGCTATATGGAATTTTGTAAATAATTCTATGTCACTTGTGAATATTGATATGATTTATACAGAACTGTATGTTATGTACTGAGCTTCAAGAATATAACTACAGCATACCCTGCTGAAATATAGATTAACTTACAAAACTTCAAGAAAATAAGCTGCAATTAAGTGCTTTACGATGTGCTATAACAGATTCAATGCAGCAAGAAGACAGGATGACTATATTTACAAGTTTTTTCTATTGTCTTGGTGAGAAGTAATCAAGTTTAAAATGTAAAGTGTTTTACTGCTATATGACTTCCTAGCAGCTGCATAGTTCTGAAAGATGTGTATTTTTCACAGAGTGCTAAAAATGCTTGTAAGTTGACAATGGGGGTAGCTTGGGAACTAAAGTCAGGTGACAAAGAGTGATGTCATACAAGCTAACCCAGCAGTAATATTTGATATTAACTTAAGAAATCTCTCATACAGAGACTGTGCATTTTGTAACTTGTCTTGGCTCTAGCAAGAAAATCCACTAATCATCAACTGCACTTGCACTGCTAATAGTAAGTGACCAGGATACAGTAATTTCTTTTAGATATAGTTAGGAATAAAGTAAATATTATTTTAGATATTTTCTGTATTTATTTGAGACTGTCCTGCAATGTTGTTTAAAAATATTTCCTGTGATTCTGAACACTGTAGTTACTGTGTTGACTGGGTATTGTTTTGTTCATTTATTACTTATTACATATATTTAAACCTATCTTTGTGGCTAATATTTGTGAGACATATTTAAGTTCTTAGGGTACTGGCATATGTATTTTTTGACACTATACAGGCAACTCCTAAAAAGCCTTGCTCTTGGTCACACTTACCATTTGGATAATAGTAAAATTACACAGTAGGATTGGTCACCCTTAATAAGGGCCTTCTAGTAGCTGATTAGGAGGGGTTGGTGGCAGTGATAACTACTTTACAGTCTGGGCAGAAGAAGGCATAGCTAGTATACCTGTGCCAGCCTTCCCCCAGGTGTGTGTGTGTGTGTGTGTGTGTGTGTGTGTGTGTGTGTGTGTGTGTGTATGTTTGTATATAAATCAAATCTCAAAGTGTGTGTGTGTGTGTGTGTCAGCTACTTTGGCAGGGACACGAAGCACTGGTTAGACAGACAGGGTGCTAGAGGTCTTGGCTTGACCCCTCAGCTGAAATCTTAACCCTACAGCTGTGCCTGGGGAGTTTTATTGGGGATCTGGAGAAAGAGGGAGAAACCTGCCCCAGACTGACTGATCTCTGTGTGCTATTAAGGGAAACTGTACTTTACTGTGTGTGTACTTGTCATCCTCCCATTGTGTACTTTCCTCACTGTTGCCAGTGGTGAGGATTGAGGCTCCTTGATTACTGGGCCAGTGCAGGGGAGTCGCATATTAACTGGTGGCAGTGGTGGGATATCCACATTACATATTAATTGGTTGACAGTGGTGAGTTAGCCGCATCACATATTAATTGGCTTGTAGTGATGTGGATATTGAATTCCTGTAGCCTATGTAAAGTGGTCATTGAAGGTGTTTGCACTTGGTCAGCCACGCAGTGAACATTCAGAGTTCATATCACAATTGTTTTATTTTTTTGTTAACTTAATCAGGGAGAGCAGGCAAGCATGTCAGCAAAGGAGTATGGCAAGCTGACAAGGAGCCAGTTGGCTGAGATGTGCCAGGCTAAAGGACTGGTGCATGTCAACCTAACTAAAGCAGACATGATTGCAGCTTTAGTCACAGCTCACACAATAGCAACCAGGAGAACAATCAGACTGGCCTTGGAGATGTACAACTCTCAGAAAATGGACAGCTCAACCTTTCCACAGAGGACTTAAAAATCCATCTGGAGTTAGAGAGACTTGAGCTAGAGGCCAAATGCTGGAAACAGAGAGACAGGCATCTACAGACTGAGGAAAATGAGAAACTGCAACATCTGAAGGCTGAGGAAAATGAAAAAATGTGACGTCTGGAAGCTGAGGAGGAGACGAAGAGGCAACATGAAAAGGAGATGTTGACTCTTCGCCACAGTCAGGGAGGTAATGGGAAAGGGAGTAACTGAACCCCAAAAGCAACAAAGGTCAGTATATTTCTTCCACAATTTACAGAAGGGGATAATTTTGATAGTTTTATTCATATATTTGAGAGGACATGTAAACAGTATAATGTTGACCAAGGGCTCTGGGTACACTTCCTGACCCCCTTAACTCCACTGTAAAGCTGTAACTGCATTTTCTAAACTGTCTGATACTGATTGCTTAAATTATAATATAGTCAAAATGTGTTTGTTAGAATGTTTAAGTAAACACCTGAAGCTTACAGGAAAAAGTTTTGTGAGCACAGATGCAAGGCAGATGAAAGCATGTGCGAGTATGTTACTGAACTAAGCACTTATTTTCAAAGGCGAGTGAGTGGATGTCAGGTCACCATTTTGAAGGGCTGGCACTGCCTGGTAGACCTTTTGGTGAGGGAAAAGCCCTTAGCACTTTGCTTGAGGATATGAGAATCTGGTTAGCTGACAGACAATGCACTACTGCAGATGAGTTGGGGAAGAAGGGAGACCTATACCTAGCAAGCAGGAAATCACTGCACAGGAAAGGATCACCCAGTGCTGCCCATGGGTCTAAGGGAACTCAAGGTGGGCGTCCCAGACTGCCCCAACAGAGTCCGCCAGTAGCAGGGGAAGCCACTAGTCCAGGTACATGTCCAGGACCAAGGGTTAAATATTTTAAATGCAACCAGTGGGGCCATGTAGCATACAGATGTCCATGTAGGCAAGGAGGGGAATAAATGGTGGGGGAGGCAGAAACTGGGAATGACAAAAATGCCAGAAGTTGTCTCGAGACAACAAGGGTACCAAACTACCACAAGAGGTTATATCCTATCTTAGTGAATGGGAAAGAGACCATGGCTAAGAGAGAGAGAGCGCCTCTGACTTAACCATTGTGAAGCCTGCAATGGTTACAGAGGAGCACTACTTGCTTGGGCAGTCTACTCCAGTCAGAGCTTTAGGAGGTCAGCCTTTCTAACTCTTTTTGGCTTGTATGAGTTCATGAAGATGCCCTTAGGGATGAAAAATGCCCCAGCAACTTTCCAGAGGCTTGTAGATCGTATCCTAGCAGGAGCAAGAGATTTTGCCCTTGCTTACCTAGATGTCATTGCCATCTACAGCCATTCCTGGCAAGACCACCTTCAGCATGTCAGGGAGGTGTTGGGCAGACTACAGAGGGCAGGGTTGACCATTAAGCCCAGCAAATATCAAGTGGGTATGTCAGAGGTCTTCTATCTGGGACATAGAGTGGGGAGTGGTAAGGTCAGGACAGAACCTGCCAAAGTGGAAGCCATTCAGGCACGGCCTGCCCCTGTTACCAAAAAGCAGGTGAAGGCATTATTCGGGACAGCGGGGTACTACAACAATTTTGTCCCCAATTATAGTACCATAGCTGCTTCCCTCACAGACCTGACAAGGAAAAACAGGCCAGATAAGGTACTGAGGACCTCAGCATATGAGTAGGCATTCCAGAAGCTTCAAAGAGGTTTGGGAGGACCCCCTGTGTTAGCCAGTCCAGACTACAGCAAAGAAACTGTTGTGCAGGTGGATGCTTCAAACCATGGGGTGGGGGCTGTACTTAGCCAGGTTTCCTCGGAGGGAGAAGAGCACCCAATGGAATATCTCAGTTGTAGGCTCCAACCCAGGGAGGAATGCTATGTAGCTGTAGAAAAGGAATGCCTAGCCATAGTGTGGGCACTACAGAAACTTCAGCCTTATCTGTATGGAAGGAAATTCACTGTAGTTAAAGACCACAATCCCACAACATGGCTACATTGGGCCAGCCGGCAAAATGCCAAGTTACTAAGGTGGAGCCTAGGGTTGCATGCAGCACTGCAGTGGGGTTAGCAATGCCAACGCAGATGGGCTCTCAAGACAGGGAATGGGGTAAGGTATTCCCAGATAGGCTCAACCCTCTCAACCAACATTTGTCAAGGGTCACTTGAAAAAAAACTGGGGAGAAATGTGACATTACCAACCCAGCTATCTAGAATTTTGTAAATAATTCTATGTCTTTTGTGAATATTGAAATGATTTATACAGAACTATATGTTATGTACTGAACTTCAAGAATGCAAGCACAGCATACCCTGCTGGAACATAGAAGATTAACTTACAAAACTTCAAGAAAATAAGATGAAATTAAGTGCTTTACGATGTGCTATAAAAGTTGGTTTCAATGCAGCAAGAAGAGAGGATGTCTATAGCTAGAAGTTTTTTCTACTATCTTGGTGAGAAATAATTACTAAGTTTAAAATGTAAAGTGTTTTATTGCTATGTGACTTCCTAGCAGCTGCACAGTTCTGAAAGATATGTATTTTTCATAGACAGATGCTAAAAATGCTTGTACTTTGACAATGGGGGTTGCTTGGGAACTAAAGTCAGGTGACAAAAAAATGTCATCCAAGCTAACCCAGCAGTAATATTTGATATTAACTTAAGAACTCTCTGATAGACAGACTGTGCATTTTGTAACTTGTCTTGGACCTAGCAAGAACATTCACTCATCATCATTTGCACTTGCCTTGCTAATAGCAAATGCCCCCATCTACTTTTCTTAAGACTCTAAAGGTGCCAATTCCTTTAGTGTAATCAGCCACTCTTGTTTATTGAACAGGGACAAGCTCAAAGCATCATCAAAAAAGCACAACTGTGTAAGTTGCAATTACCTATAAAAGTGTGTGTTCAAATTCCTTACTGATGCAGTAGCCTTTAGGCTAAATAGGTTCTCTTTCTTACCCAAGACACAACTGGCCAACTTTCAAAAGTTCTGGCTCCCTCCCATACTTCCGCTCTGACTGCCAACTGGTCATCACTGAAACGGGAAAGTCAATAGGTAGCATGGAAACTCTTCAAGACTTTCTTGCTGCTTTGTGATGGAGCAGCTGGCACTTCAGCTACTTTTTATAGCAGACAAATCATTTTGGGGAACCCTTCCCCACCAAAAATGTAATTATTTACTATGTTTATTATGTATATATGTACATTTTTTTACTTTTATTTTGCTTTAGTGGCCCTGGCTCTTTAAGAAACCCAATATTTCTTTAGTATTCGAAGTTTCATGTTAGGGACTGCTATTTTTAGCTTTGGTTAACTTGGGGGCTTATTTTATTTGGAGATGTACTGCTTATGTAAACTTTATGTTTAAACAAAAGTTTTGTGAGGGGAAGTGTTTCATTTGGGTAGGGAATTCTATGGGTGAAGTAGTGGTTGCGTTTCTGCTGTGACAACTTACCTGCCCTTATTTTCTGTCACACTAACTTTATTTTAAAGGAGTTTCTGATAGGAATCGTGTATGCTGCTCATGCTTAATAATCCACACAAATGAAATATGTGTCTTCTTTGAACAGAAAATTCTGTAGCCACTCAGCTCCACTGATGATCTGGAACTGGGTATGCTATAACTTCTTCTTTTGTCTGTTTTAACGGTGTGCACTGAAGACAACACAACTTTCGACTATACTTTGAGTTGACATACATGGTCAATACATTATGTCTCTTGCGCTTTCTTTGTACTTTCCTTTTCCACAACATGACTTCTGCACTCTCAAGTACTTCCGTTCTCAGTTATCTTGGAATCACTACTTTGTCAGATTTGAACATTAATCCCTGGATGCAGCTTATTTTTTCTAGAAAAAAATAAATAATTTATTTCCTTACTAATGACTTTTGTTCTGCGGTGGTGGTGCTGCGGTAGCGTTGTCGCCTCACAGTAAGACGTTGTCCTGTTCGATTCTCAGCTAAAGCATCTTCTGTGTGGAGACGTGTGTGATTGGGCGTACCTTCATTGAAGGTTGTGCGTCAGGGCCAGCAACTCGGCACGTAAAAATCTACTGCCAATCATTAGCGGACCAGAGTTCCGCTGTGGTGACCCCTAACCGGGAAAAGCCGAAAGACAACAACAACTAATGACTTTTGTTCACACTAACTTTTCATTGTAACATCTTTTACCAATTTCATTTTCAAGTGACATCACACCTCTGAAATTATTTTACTTTTTCTTTTGTCCCAATTTACTGAGGTAATACTCAAAAGTATCTCTAGTTCTTTTAACATTTCCCATCCTTTTCTGTTTAATATGCTCCATTTATCACACCTGCTGTGTTCAATTCCTTTCCAAGTCTGTATATTACTTTTACACCATACTTCTGCAGAATAATTAACATCTATTGCCATCATGGACGTGCCTCATGCAAAGACTCTCTGAATATGCTTTACATGGGTTTGTGATCTTTATCATCTAATCCTCCTGACCACACACATTCATGAAATTTCTCACATCCACAAACAATTGCTAATAGTTCATTTTCTATCTGAGCACATTTCATCTGTGCATCTATTAATGGTCAATATTTATGCAAATTGTCTATTCACCTGTATGATAACAGCTCTTATACAATTCTGAACGGCATTTGCAGGCAACACACCTCATAAAGTACTTCAACAATGCAGCATTCATACCAATTTTCTTAAGCATTTCAAAACTTTTTCTACTTCCAGGCATGTACTGCTGTTAACATTTTCTTGGAATCATACTCATCTCAGACACAGCAGGTATAAAGTTTACAAGATATTCTATCATTCCTAGAACCCACTGTACTGCCTTGACTGTCTTCTAGCCTTGGCACCTGCCTAACTGCCCAGATTTTTAAAGACCACAATTTAGTCCTTCTGATGTCAGAACATGACACTGGCTTCACAGTTGTTTTAATTTTCGTGATTATGCTGCTGTAGTCTATTAACCAGCTATATCAGTCAGATGTCATGCTCTTCTAATGTGTGATTCCACACTAGCATGGATTATTGTTTGCAACACATTTCAAGCCTTACATTACTTATGCAACAACTTCCTAAAATATATCTGGTGCTGACAGAATACCAATCTTACCAATCTGAAATCCAAGGAACCTGCTCTTTCCTCGTGGTGTACTAAATAAACAAATATGAAACTTGCTTTGCCTGGTTTCATATATCAGAAGCCCTGAACCTCACCTGGATTTAGCAGTGATAAAAATGACAACAAACTGCATTCTGAAGACTACTTTAAGAGTAAGCAATTGGTACATGCTTCTCAACTCTGTTTAAAGCTTGTGGACCAATACAATCTATCTTTTTTAAATTACCCTAATACTCACCCATTATGATGGTTGTAATAGATTGTTACTGGTATCCAAGATTTCTGAATGCATCAGTTCTTGTTCAGCTTTACTTCTGAATGCGATGGGTACTTCTGTGAAATTATTCATCACTGGCAATGCATCAGGTTTTATTTGCATGCAAAATTATCCTGACAAACTTAAAATCTTGCAAAAATCTAAAAGTACATGTAGAGTATTAAAGTTTTATATCTACACAATATCCAAAATGTCTCAAGTGACACTGCAATTGATTTTTGAACCCACACAGCCTTTGCTTTAACACTACAAATTTGTTTTTCCATTCCTAGCATCTTAAAAGCAACACAATCCAAAATATTTGGATTTTTTTAAGGGCAACTCTTTGAAATAAAAAAAAACTTTAGACTTGTTTCTGATTTAGTAATCCCACTTACTGGATAAAAACAGCATAATGCACAGACAGCTCTACATAACTGGAATTGGATAATATTGGAGAAAGTGCTTTCTGAAAAAAAAATATTGCACTCTAGTTAGTTTAAATTTCACTTTCTGCCCCATAATTCTAAGCATTTCTCCCCTCTCACTCTCTCTGACTTCACTGCAACAATAAACAGTTCATTTTTATAATAAAAAACATGTATTTTTTTTAAATCATACTTGTATTGGCTTTTACACGTTTTAGAAAAAAAAAAAGTCTTTCAAGCATAGATTCTGCTGGTTTCTTAGCAGATGGAAAATGCTTCTGATTAATGCATATAGCCACCTCCTGCAAGTATTGATTGCAATGTGATTAGTCTATCTTCTTTTTTGGATTCTCACCCCTTCTTTCATTTCTGTTATTTTCATAACATATCACTCCTTTAAGTTCTCATTTCTGCCTTAGCATTTAACTAGTTTTATACAACTTTTCTTCAGTTAATTCTGAACATGCACAAGCCATTTCTTTCAGGTGTTGGCACAGTCTTGTCTGTTTCTCTTAACAGCCTACCCTTTTTCATTTCTTATCCCACAACTTACACTGTTATTCGAGAATTATGCAACTTGCCAAATTCATTTTTTGTTCATTTCTTCAGTTCACTACCATATGTATTCATAGCCTCTGTAAATACTGTGCTCATCTGAAGAGATGTCTAATAAATGACAAGCTTTTTTCTGGAATGTTGTAATAAATGAAACTGAAATTTTCTTCAAGTGCTGCTTTTGTCTTTTTCTTATCTTATAAAAAAAAAATATGGTAGCACAACACACACACACTGGACCTCTTCAGGTTCTTCAACTCGTTTATTTGCATAAAGAATAAATTCAATTCCCGTGTTTCATATTTTGAGTTTTCAGCCAAGTTAAAAAAAAAAAAAACCTTCAAAAGTGCAGCTGAACCACATTTTCCCACACTTACACTTCTGCAGTTCCAAACACAAAGCTTTGAAAGCAAGTACATTTCTTTAATTTCGCAGCTATATTTATTCATTTCCGGCAGACATTTCACCACTTTGACACTTGTTCATGTCAGAAGGCTTAATAAATAATGCACAAAACAGAAGATTTAAGTCAGTGTCATAAAGTCCATATTCAAACTGACTTCTCTAGAATTTCTATAAACCACATGATGTGCAACTCCATGTTAGCTAGCTCACCGGTGTTTAAAGCTATACACCTCGAGTTCCACACTTTTAATCCAAAAGCATAAAGAAACGCACTGAATTATTTTTTTTTGCTTAACTTTATAAGGAGCTTTCATAAATACCAATGCAGGTACCTCAAAACCCAAAATGATCCCACAAATATACCATTATAGGTAACTAGTCATTTCGGCTGTGTAAATGATTTTTGTCAGCCACGAAGCTTTCCACAGTCTACCTCTGTAAAAAAAAAAAAAAAAAAAAAAAAAAAAAAAAAAAAAGAGACATGCCCCAAGTTGAAACAGCATGGTTTAGGAAGGATATAAAAATTTAATTAAAAAAAAAAAAAAAAAAAACTTTAGGTATCACTTAAATTACAGGTTCAAAGGTTCATATGAGATTAATAAGCTAACTGCTCAAGAGCCCTTACAAGCCTAGCCAGTTTTACCCAGATTTTGCCCTAATTTCTATTCCTACAGGAAAGAAAGCAAGGGCCAGCAAGCGGGGTTTTGACTATTTTTACAGAATGGCCCTGCCCATAAGGGACATTGGTGCCAACCCATGACTGAATTTGCGATTTCTCATCCATTGGTCAAGACTGCTCTTGAAGATGGTCAGGGAAGGTTTCTGGTTCATATGAACAGGAAGTCTATTCCAGAGGAGAGGCAGTCTCTGGGACACATCTGTCTCTAACATGATCTATTCATGTCAGAGATCAGGTGTAGATTTTTGGAGATGATAACCATTATGCAGTTAGTTTTGCGAATATGCAACATTTCTATCACGGCTGGGTCATAAACTGCCTTGCAGGACAGGGACAGATCACCTCTCAGTCATCGGTAGGAAATGTACAGTTGTGTACCTACCATAAATGTAGATGTTAGAGTGTATTCACTGTTGCAGTCATTACTCTTGGGTTATCCTGCTGGCAGGCTACCCGCGTCGGCCAGAATTCCAAAGTCTAGGTC
This sequence comes from Protopterus annectens, assembly GCF_019279795.1. Lineage (NCBI taxonomy): Eukaryota > Metazoa > Chordata > Ceratodontiformes > Protopteridae > Protopterus > Protopterus annectens. Next base: position 337,806,106 of record NC_056747.1, on the reverse strand, counting down.
CGGCGTCGGTTGCTGTCGCCTCTTCCCTGACATCAGTGCGCCAAGGGTACAAAAGATGCAGCCAACGCCATTTTCTTCAGTTTTTCTTGCTCCAGATGTCAGGTGCCCCCAATTGGAAGGCTGGAAAATATGCCAATAAAAATGCATGCACAAAAATAACATGTCCTTCATCTACAAGCAAATACACCAAATAGGTTGTATAGGATAGAGAAGTGCAGATAAGTCCCAGCAAAGAAAAAGGGGGATGGTAGGTGGGTAACCTGGACTGCAACAGTGAATACACTCGAACATCTACATTTATGGTAGGTACACAACTGTACTATGTTCATCGTGTTTTACTGTTGCAGTCATTACTCTTGGGTTGAATCCCAAAGCTGACGAAGGATGGCTGAGCTAAATAGAATTAGGAGAGGCTATGAGGCCCTGCAGAACTGCAGTGGCAAAGCCTGCTCTGGACTTAGAGTAAAGAGGTAAGTGGTAGTGCTTTGTGAAGGTGTGCACTGAACTCCAAGCTGCAGCCTCTAAGATATCTTTGGTTGGTACTCCTCTGAGGAAGGCTTCTGAAGTGGCTGCTGCTCTGGTGAAAGAGACCTAATGCCCTTAGGCACTGATTTTCCATGTTGAAAATAGCAGAAATGGATGCAATGGCCTATCCATTTAGAAATAGTCTGTTTTGAGATGGCCTTTCCTTGTCATCCTGTAGCATATGACATTAAAAGTTGCGCAGTCTTTCTGAAAGCTTTAGTTCTGTCCAAGTAGAATTGTCACTGCCTGTGTATGTCCAAAGAATGCAGAATTTTCTCATCCTTGTTCTGTGGATTAGGATAAAAGGTTGGCAAGTGAATGGTTTGGTTGAGGGCCACACTGGATACCACCTTAGGCATAAATGTAGGGTTTGTCCTCAGAGAAACCCTGTCTGGATGAAAAATGAAAGGTTCCACAGCCATGAGTGCTTGTAACTCCGAGACTCGCCTTGCAGAGGTTATTGCTAGGAGCAGAGCTGTTTTCCAGGATAAAATTTTTATATCTGCTGTTGATGCTGGCTTGAAGGGAGGCAGTGTGAGCTTTTCCAAAACATAATTGAGGTCCCAGGCCAGAATTGGTGCTCTCCTTGGAGGCCTAATGTTTTTGGCCCCTCTGAGGTACTGCCTTATTAAAGGATGAGAAAAGATAGGTGGTTACGTATTGTAATGGGCTGAAATGGCAGAGGCATGAATCTTAATGGATGAGAAAGAAAGGCCTTTGTTTAGCATCTCAGTTAGGTATTGTAAAATCTGAGGGATATTTGGTACACATGTGCCAATGTCTTGTTCCTGGTTCCAGGCACAGAATCTCTTCCATTTTTCTGCATAAAATTTTCTGGTACTGGGCCTCCTGGCCTCCAAGACAACATCCATAACAGCTTTTGAAAGAGGAGTGTTCTGAATGGCTACATTATCCGCCATGCTGCCAGATTTAAGGTCCTGAAATGGCTGTGCAGGATCTGATTGTTTTGTTGGGTCAGCAAGTGAGATTTTGAGGCAGTATCCATGCTGGACCTTGAGACAAGCTCTTTAGGATTGGGTACCAGCGCTGGCGTGGCCAGTCTGGTGCAATCAGTATCATTTTTGGTTTCTCTTGTCTGACCTTTAGGAGTACCCTGGGAAGGAGAGGCAGTGGGGGAAAAGCATATACTGTTATATTTTTCCATCTGAAGGATAGGGCATCCACTTTCCATGCTTGCTTGTGATAAATCCTTGTGCAAAATCTCTGCAATTGGCAGTTGTGAGGGGAGGCAAATAGGTCTATGTCTGGGCATCCCCATTTCCTTATTATCATGCTGAAGACTTGTGGATCCAGTTTCCATTCGTGGGGATCCATGAGGTTTCTGCTTAGTTCATCTGCCAGAGTATTTGTTTTTCCTGGTAGGAATTGTGGTTGCAGGTGAACTTGAAAAGCCAATGCTGTGTCCCATAAGGTCATTGCTTGTCTGCAGAGGGGGTAGGAATGTGTACCTCCCTGCTTGTTTATGTACCACATGACCGTAGTGTTGTCTGTCTTTATCAGTAACTGTCCTGGATGAAGCAGGTCCTTGAAAGCTGTCAGGGCATTTTGAACAGCTAGCATTTCTTTTTGATTGATGTGCAGATGCATCTGGTGTGAAGGCCACGTGCCCTGAATACATTTTCCTGCCACATGGGCCCCCCAGGCATAATCTGATGCATCCGTTGTCAGTGTCTGTCTGGCTGTGGGTAAACTGAATGGCAGACCCTTGTTGTGGTGACAGGCTTCTGCCTACCATCGAAACTCCTGTTGCAGGCAGGGAATGAGTGCAATTACTGTCTCCAGGCTGTGGCAATGCTGAGTCCAAACACTTTTTAGATACCATTGTAGTTTCCTCATATGCAGTCTGGCATATGGAATTAGCAGAATGCAGGATGCCATGAAACCCAAGACCTGCAGGATTTTCCTTGCAGATAACTGGGTTTTTGTTGCCAATTTCTTGAAGTAAGTAGTCAGATGCTTTTGTTTGTCTGGCGTGAGATAAGCCATCTGGGCAGTTGTATTTAGGCTTGCACCCAGGAATATTTTATCTCTTGAGAGGGCACTAGTTTTGATTTCTTTTCGTTTACTGTGTACCCTAGGCCAATTAGTAATCTTTTTACAAATGCCAGATGCTTTAGAAGAATGTCTTTGTTCTCTGCTTGAATTAGGCAGTCGTCCAAGTAAGGATATATTTGAATTCCTTTTTGTCTGCAAAACGCAATTACTGGTGCCAGGCATTTTGTGAAGACCCTGGGTGCAGTAGATAAGACAAAGGGCAGTGCAGAGAGTTGGTAATGCAATGAGCCAGCTATGAATCTGAGGTATCTTCTGCAAGACTGTCTGATTGGGACATGCAGGTATGCCTCTTTTAGGTCCAAAGTTACGAGCCAAGCCTTCTTGCCCAGCATGGGCAGTAGCTGCTGTAGGGTCAACATCTTGAATTTTGGAACTTCCAGAAACGTATTTAGTATAGACAGGTCCAGTATTGGTCTCCAGGTTTTGTCCTTTCTGGGTACTAGGAAAAGTCTGGAGTAAAATCCTTGCCCCTGCTCTTGTGGTACTTGCTGAATGGCCCTCATGTCCATGAGGGCTGTAATTTGTTTTTGTGCCTCTGCCCATTGATTGTGTGGCAGGTCTGGCATACCTTTTGACCTTGGTAGAGTGTGAAAATGAAACCTGTATCCTTGGGACACTATGTTCAGTACCCATTTGTCTTGGGTAATCCTTTGCCAATTTGATGAAAAAAGTGCTAGTTTTCCCCCAAGGGGGGCTGCTAAAAGAAAAGTGCTTGGATCTGGTAGAGGAAAGTCATTGGGACTGTTTCCTGTAAGGTTGTGATTAGTCTTCTCCGCTTTTGGAGGTAGGCGCAACCCCATTGTTTAGGCCTGTATGAGCCTTGGGGCTGAGATCTGCCTCTGGGACGCCTGTATCTGCCTCTTTGTGGTCTGTCTGAGACTGGAAAGGACCAATTTTTAGAAGGCCAATTTCTGCTAAACCTGGGTGGCTGTACCTGTAAGAAATCTTTGACTGTCTGCATGGATTTTGCTTTATCCTCCATTTTTTTCAACACCTCTTCTCCTTTAGTACCAAAGTGTCATGCTGTAATGGTGTATCTAATAATTATGCTTTAACATGATCAGGCAGATTCTGTTCCTTTAAGCAAGCATGCCTTCTTATAACAGAACCTGTAACAGCAGCCCTGCAAGAGGCATCCAGTGAATCATAACCACATTGCAAAGTATGTTTTCCCACTTGTTCAGCTGCATGCAATAATCCTGCAATTCCTTGTTCTCTGAACATTCAGTATTTGTCAACAATTTCTGTTTAAGCAGTGACATTAAATATTGCTGATATTTAAGCATATGAAACTGACAATTTAAAGCCCTTACAGCCAGGGTAGCAGAAGTACAGATTTTTTTCCCCCATCTGTCTAGAGCCCTAGAATCCCTATTAGGGGGGACAGGGTTTTTTGCAGTGGAAGCTTTAACCCCTTTGGGACCCTGACATATAGTTTCTGGGTCAGCAGTGGGGTTTTTATACAGGAATTTATGAGAATCTGGGACCATGTAGTATCCGTCTGGCTTAGCAGGTGCAGGGGATAAAGAGTCAGGGGACAGGTCGGACTCTGAAAATACATCATCTATAATGTGTAGAACAGGTGGAATAGCAAGGGGTCTGTGCTGAGGAAGTAGCAGAAAGTCTCAGAGCCTTTTCTTAGATTCAGAATAATCTTGGCTCTCCCAGTGGAAATGCTCCCTCATGGTATGCAGGGTTTCCCCAAAAGAATAATCTTCAGGAGGAGAGGCTGAAGGAATGGATTCTTCAGCATCAGAATCCTCATAGGGAAGCATGGAGTAATCCTGTTCAGAAGAGGAATCAGAGGAAACAGAAACCTGATCAGAAGAATCATACTCTGTCTCTTGCCTAGGCCTCTTATCAGGAGGGGGATGGGAGCCCCTGATCAAAGTAATTAGGTCTTCGGCCATTTTGAGCATCTGTTTTTTTAGGCATGGAAGTCTGAGTAGGAGAATGCTGTACTTCTTTCTTTGTCTTTAGAGCTGCTTTAGTCTTGTCTTTGAAGCTGAAGATGGCTTAATATATAGTTGTGTAGGTCTGAAAACACCCTCAGAAGCCGATGCCTGCTCAGCGGCTCCGGACCCATCTGAGGGAATGATTTCCAAGTGTCCAATACCTTGAGTATCCAGAGGCCCAGTCGGCCCCACGTGGGAGTCGGAAGCGGCCTGTGGCTCTGAGGTAGCGGGCACCAGGGGCTGCGAAAGCGCCTCACTGAGAACCGGCGACTGGCCTAGCAGAGGCTTTGTCGGTTTTGGATGCCTATCCTTTTCCTTGTCCTTGCGTTTTTTGTAAACTCCGGTTGTCGGCTGGTCCGACGGCATTATATAATTAAATCTTCAGCCAAAGTAATGAAATGCAAAATCGAACCGACGCTTGATAGTGCGTTGGTTAAATCTAGCACACAACCGACAGCTAGCAACATTGTGATCAGGACCTAGGCAAGGAATACAGTAAGAGTGAAAATCCTTATGAGGTATTTGCTTCCCACAAGAAATACAATTGTTAACTTTTTCTGACATCGGTCTGGAGCAAGAAAAAAGTTTCCCCAACGGGGTACTTAGCTTTAATGAAGACTTCGGTCCTGAAAATCGTATTTTAAAATCTCATGAGTCGGCCGACCAGCACTTTCGAACTGCTTTTGCTTCGGGCACCGCACGGCAAGAAAGACTGAGGAAAATCGCATCGGCTGCATCTTTTATACCCCTGGTGCACTGACGTCAGGGAAGAGGCGACAGCAACCGATGCTGGACCTAGACTTTGGAATTCTGGTCAACTGCGGGTAGCCTGCCAGGAGGATAACCCAAGAGTAATGACTGCAACAGTGAAACACGATGAACATCTGAATACAGTGATAGGGCTTTTAATCAGTCTGCATATGTTGGTTATATCCTGTATTTTTTTTTTTGGTGAGAAACCTCTGAAGACACTAACTGTTGCACATACCTAGTGAGGTATATGCAAAAGGGTGCACTGTGATCAAGTTTTGGCCTGAAGAGGAATGTGTACAGTGGTACTATGACAGCCTTAGATCTGCATGCCATGCCCTAACTTATAAGGTGAGACTCATAGAATGACTTCCTCACCGTTGTGGGACACAGGGTGGTCACAGTTCAGATAACTATCGAGTACCCAGATCTCTCACCACTGGGGGAACTCTTAGGGGGTGCTATTAATGTTGTAATTTTAAGGGAGATTTGATATCTCAAAAAGTATTATTATGCACTTCATCACATTATGTTTGAGGTCATGGCTCTGACACCAATCATTAGTATGTGTCAGACCCTTTTAATTGATATCAACATCATTTGGGGAGTCATGGATTGCCCCCAACTTGTAATCATCAGTAAACTTGGTCAGCCAAAGGCCCTCTCCTCTACATTTGCCTTGACATCTGAGAAGAACATCCGAAACAGGAGGGAGCCCAGCACCAAGCTCTGTTACTCCTCTGATGACTGGCCTCTTTTTGGATGCAGACTCCTCCACTTTAATATGTGTCCTATCCGTGGGCAATATGGCTATCCATCTAGTGACATAGAGGTTCATGCCCAATTCTATGAGTTTATCTACACTACCTAAGTGGGGTATTGTATCAAATGCCTTGACCAGGACAAAGTAGGTGGTATCACTGTCTTTCCCTTATCCATGGCCTTGGTGACCTTCTCAAAGACGTCAACCAGATTAAGCAGGCAAGACCTGCCCTTGACAAATATGAACTAGGTTGGGTCTACAGCCTAGGGATTTCTTATGTTGTATTAATCAAGTCATGATTATTCTTTCCAAAGTCCTACATATGAGGCTAGTCAAAGTTATGGGTTGATAGTTTCTTGGGTCAGTTGATGGTCCCCCCTTGTGTGGAAGGATGACTGTTGCTGCCCTCCAATCATGTTTCAAGATGTTTAGTAGGCACCTGGGGATTCCGTCAGTGCTGACTGATGCCATGTTTCTAGATTTACAGAGTGCAGTGACTACCTGTTACGTTGTGATAAACAAACAAATGGTAGGGGGTATATCATGGGGAGTGAGCAGAGGTGATGAGGGGGTGAAATCCGATCTGAATTTATTGGCCAGCATGTTTGCCATCTACAGCCAACTCAGCACATTGTTCAGTGTTTCCCTTAAGATTTCTGACATAACTAAAAATGTTTTGTGGTTATCAACTTAAGATACAGGCAAACATACATTAACAGAAAACAAAACAAACCGTTTTAACATTTTTCCATTTAAATACAATACATACCACATATTTTCTTTGCTACTATCATCAGTCCAACATTACAAAAAATGATGAATTTCTGTCTGCCCTTAAACATCACTCCTCCTGAACATTATTATTATTATTATAATTCCCACAATTTCTATTTACTTCTATGTAATTTGCCCCTTCCCTTTTCTAAAGGTCCTTCTTCCAGTTCTTTTATCTCTTATGTAATATTCAGGATGGATATAATACTTGAGACCATTCTCTTACTCCAGCTTGACGCTCAGTTTTCTGAAGTTCCTTCCTGGAAGCCTGTGGCTTAGGTTGAAGCACCTCTGAAATGACTGCTGAGATGAAAGACCTCTGTCAGTACTAATGCAGGTCACTGGCTCATTATAAATGTTGGTATCACTGTCAGTTTAAGCTCTTTGGGTTTTGGAAAAATGGATATTCTAGCTTCTGATAGGGAAAAAGTACTGAAGGAGAAGTCCCAGAATCCACAGGTAACTGGACCTTTTTCTTTATAGGTTCTGCATTCTTCTCTGAGTTTTCTGACCTTCTTCAATTTCTTCAGCTGAATTTTGTACTTATTTTTTTACATTTTCTCCCAAGACCTGAGCCTTTATTTCTGTGAGAAAATAAATCACAGAGTTTAATCATTAGCTTTTGCAGTACGGTCCTTGACACCATGATTAAACTCCAGCCAGTACAAAAACTTTGCAAGATAATTGTTAGAGGCTGTCAATAGCAACCACGGTTTAAAGGATTTCTAGCTGTGAGAATCCTTAAAGAAAAGCAATGAAATCTACTGGACATGCCAAGTAACAGCAACTAATTATAAAGCATTAACATACTGTATATTAAAAAGTGCTTCAGGCAAGTGTGAGATGCTCTGTGCTTAACATGGTGAGAAGAATGGCAGAGAAAGTGCACCAACTCGATACAAGAGGAAGCCATGTGTATAGCTATGACTTATACACAGACGCCAGCATACGCTGATCTATACAAGGAAGGAAAGTCAATGCTTTTGCAATTTCATACTTTAAGAGGGAGATTCAAGGTACAGCAAAACAGTCCAAATGTTATGGTTTACTGTTACAGCAACTATTTCACAAGATTTGGTGTAATATTACTACCTAAATTACAAATACACACAAAACCTAACAAAATAAACTTTCTAAATCGATACAAACACTGCCCATATATCCAAGTAGGAACTCTCAGCAAAAATAGATAAACTAATAAAATATTACTTTTAAAAGCCTAAAAACTGCAACACCCTCTAAAGGCAAACATACTATTGTTAACACCAAAAACACAGACATTATAAACCAAACCAGAGTCCAGCAGACCCAACTTCAAGGTTAGTAAACACTCCCTCATTGATACTATCCTAGCAAGTAACCCTAACACAATTTCTAATTTCCCTTCCCCCTATATTAGTGGCCAATGCCCAATCATGTTCATGGTACAAAGAATAGCCACTGCATCACCATCATCATGTTTAGAATACAATCCACAGAAAACAACATACCTCCTCCATCACTATTTACCTTCCATCCTATACCTCAAAAGAGCATAAGTAATCTTACAGAAGGGCTCTCACAAACTGACTGTGACCCATTCCATACAGAACAACCGACTCCCTTACCAAGTACCTGCTCTATGTCCAAGCTAAGCTCTCTCCAATACTTAACCCACTCCAAAAAAAATAATGGCTTACTAAAGAATAAAAAATGTAAACAACTTAAAAGATAAAGCATGGGAACTTTGGAAAGAATTAAAGACTGTGGACTGTAGGCTTCATTTCATCCAGCCAAGAAACCTTGGCCGAAAAAAAGCTTCCTGACTGCCTAACAACTTCCACAGACAAACCACAGCTACCATCCAACTTAATCAAAAAAAAAAAAATATTTGGAGTTTAGTTAACAAAATTGGTGACTGAGATCCATTTAACGCCCACCTTAATGTAACCATCTCCATAGCTACATACTGTCCTAAGACAAAAGACTTCTCATCACTCCCATCCCATACCATCGCCACCCGCTATCCCTAATGGTTACAGCACATCCTCTCCCTTAACCAAGACACCATTACATTGAAATTCACAAGGATTACTTGTAAAAACACAGCTGACCAACTTAAAATTTCAGCTGACGCATATCATGCTGCAGATCATCTCCATCACGCTCTCTCTGCAAGGAATTTATCATCCACCTGCTATTTAATAGCTACCTAACCAAGAGCTTCATGCTATCTCAATGAAAAACAGACAATATCAAACCACTCCAAAAACCTCCAAACCATCCCAGGCCAATGATTTCCTTCCATGCTCCATTATTCACACCCCCGCCAAAACATCCAAGAAGCTCCCTACATCTAACTCAAGGATTACCACAGTCCCACAGAATCCTTTCACCTCTACAACATGGCTTCTGGACAAGCTGAAGTACAATGGCCACACACTAGACCTTTACTAAAGACGTACTTATTAAGAATTAATGCCAAATTACAAGGGCTCCATATATTAACCTTTCAGCTGGTATAATCCCCAGAGTTGCACAATGGTCCGACTTTTCTTCACTAACAGAATTCTTAAAATCCAGCTTAGGTCTCCATCCTCCCCTTTAGCTCCTCTTCCCTAAGGAATACCTCAGGGATCCATTACTCATATTTTTACCACAGTTTATTAATATATTCCCAACTTACCTCCTTCATATCCCAGTCATCCTTTACAAGGATGACATGTTTTTTTATGGGGCAAGTCGCTCACCATTAAAAACAAAATAAAAAAACTTGAATTAAATCTGCAAAACCTATCAAACTGTCCACTTGCACTTATACACAAAATAATATTCATGTAAAGAAAACCAAAGCTATGCCTTTTAGAAAACCACAAAGACTGGCCAAATCACCTGAAAACTGTGCTAATTAACATTCCAGTCTTTTCCTCTAAGAATTAAGAGCTGTCACTGACAAAGGAGTTCTAGTACTCCAGCTTGAATATGATCTTTCCCACAGTGGCAACAGAACTAAAAAGGAACCTCATAGCATTTCAAATTACCTGTAATATTTGCTAATTTACTACCCTATCCCCCCACCAAAACAAAAAAATTACTCCATTCTTGTAAAGTCAAGTGGCTACTACTACACCTCACAACCACATCTCAGTTACCAGGCTTATTTTTCTTACTTACCATCCTAAACTCATTTCTCTTCCTAGTGATCAAACTGTATGAGGAATCAACACCATACAAAGTAAACTCCCTCTCTGCAAACACTACCAATCTACAACACCATCAACACCATACAACACAAACTCCCTCTCTTCAAACACTACCGATCTACACCATCATTCAAAATTACACTCTAATGAGAACACCTCCATACTTGCTCTAAAAGTTTGGCCAACCATCCTTCACACAAAATTAATTCTCACCTTTCCAGAAAGTCTTCCTGTTCAAACAGGAACAATGTAAATACTTCAAAAAATACATTTGTATAAATAAACTTACCACAATAGATGTATGAATGAACACTGCTGCAGTAGCACTAGCTATATGGGTTATATTGTGCCAAGTGGAGGCAGAATCCTGAAAGGGCAATGCCAGGAAAATAAATAAATATCCACACTCTGGCATAAACAACACACCAAAAAACAAGTGGAGTAGGGGGAGGGAGCGAGCAGTTATTGAAGCTGTGATCATTTGAAAATTTACTGTCACGATAAGTTTACTTGCACAGCTGTACTATGCTCATCATACTGATTACTCACATAAGGTTAGATTATCCCAGCTTACTACATTTGAGAAGTGGAAGGAGAAGTGTTCAGCAGCCCTTGGAGAACAGTCCTAGCAAAAGTTGATCTGCACTTACAGAAGGAATCAAGCTTGTAATGGCTTGTAAATGTATATACCAGAGGACCAAATTGTTGTTTCTAGAATAATTCTAGAATCCAACCATGTTCAAAAAGCCATAGATAAAGCAAAGGCCCTGGTACAGTGGGTCTTAAGCCTGCATGGAACAGTTCTGCTGTGGTGAGCAAAACAAAAGGTAATAGCCTTAGACAATCATTTGGAAATAATCTGTTTTGACCGAGGTTGTCCATTCTTCTTACCCTCACAAGAAATGAAGGACTGATCTGAAGATCTGAAAGATTTAATTCTGTCAAGACAGTACTCGAGTTGTTTGTGGACATCGAAGGTATGCAATACCCCCACCATTTTTGGGTTCAGGAAAGAAAACAGGGATATGGATAGCCTGACTTCGAGTGTACTCAGATACCACGTTAGGCATAAGAGAATTATTAGTTTTCAAAGAAACCCTGTCTCTGTGGAAAATGAGATAGGGTTGACTCACTATAAGAGCTTGAAACTCAAGATGCCCTTCTTGTGGAGGTCAGAGCAATCAGTAAAACTGTTTTCCATGTTAAGAACCTTATGCTTATCAGGTTAGCTGTTCAAATGGAGCAAATGCTAGCTTCTCTAACACAAAATTAATAACCCAAAGAGGGGGCACTGTTTTTTGCAGAGGCCTCTTATGCAAAACTCCTTCAAAAATATTTTGACGTAAGAATGCATTGAAGAAGGATCCATGGGCAGACATACTGAAAAAGCTGATAAATGAACCTTGATGGAGAAATAAGAAAGGCCATAGGATAGTAACTCACGCAAAAATTGTTAAAACCAGAGGACAACAATCCCTGAATGACTGCTGGTTATGTTGTTGGCACCAACTAGAAATCCTTTTCCATTTGCTAATACAGGGTTTGCTAAAGTGTGTGCCGTGGCCCTCTGGGGAGCCACAGCTTCCTTACAGGGGTGCCGCAAACTAATAAGCTTAGCTGCAAAATAAACCACGAACAGTTCATGGTTTATTTTGCAGCTAAGCTTATTAGTTCGCAGCAAACTAAGTCTAGATCTACATTGTAGCTTTTTAGCAGAACTGGCATCAAGTATAATAGCGGTCCCCAACCACCAGGCTGCGGACCAGTAGCGGGCTGTGGAGCACTTGGAACCAGGCCATCAGGTAAGTGAATGCCTGTATGAGCATGTGTATGTCTGTCTGCTTGTGTGAGTGAATGCATGCATGAAAGCAAAAGAGTCTCTGTGTGTGACAGAGATCTGGAGAGAGAGCAATGTGTGAGTGAATGTAGGAATGAATGAAGAAGTGGCTGTGTGTGTGAGATCAGGAGAGTGAGAGTGATGTATGAATGAATGCAGGAATGAAGAAGTGGCTGTGTGGGTGAGATCTGGAGAGTGAGAGCGATGTGTGAGTGAATGCAGGTATGAATGAGGAAGTGGCTGTGTGTGTGTGTGTGTGTGTGTGTGTGTGAATCAATGCAGATATGAATGAGGAAGTGACTGTGTGTGTGTATGTGGGAGATCAGAAGAGTGAGATGGATGCATGAATGAATGCCTAAGTGGGTGTGCGGCATGTGGGTGTGAGATCAGGAGAGTGAGAGCGATGTATGAATGAATGCGTAAGTAGGTGTGTGGTGTGTGGGTGTGGCAGACAGTGAGAGCAATGTGTGAGTGAATGCAGGTATAAATGAGGAAGTGACTGTGTGTGTGTGTGATTGGGAGAGTAAGAGTGATGTGTGAGTGAATGCAGGTATGAATGATGGAGTGATTATGGCTATGTGAGAGATCGGAAAAGAGTGAGAGCGATGTGTGTGAGTGAATGTGTGCATGAATGCAAAAGAGACTGTGTGTGTGTGTGTGTGTGTGTGTGTGTGTGTGTGTGTGTGTGTGTGTGTGTGTGTGTGCGTGTGTGTGCGTGCGTGCGCGCGTGTGAGTGAATGTGTGCATGAATGCAAAAGAGACTGTGTGAGTGTGTCACGGGGAGAAGATTGAGAGTAGTAGCAAGGAGGTCTGTGTAAGTCTGGACCATACCACTGGACACATACCTCTCACCCTCTTAGATCAAGAACTCTGGACAAAGCCAAAAATAGTGGAGGTTCAAAGGCACATAACAGGGATACTTTTAAGTACTGCTCTCACAAACTAAGAAAGTTAACAGAAATGCAGGTTTTGCATTAGCATGAATTATCTGAAGGGTATGAAGTATGAAACTCAACTGTCTGTCATTATTTTCTGACTTCAACCTCAATGATCTGCCAGAAAACAATTTTATGAGAAAAAGACCAAAAATATGAGGCAAAAGTCTAGACATTCTGCAAAAATCTATACAGTTGAGAAGTATGCTGGACAGATCCAAATAATAGGGACAGATTTTAAACATTGCTCTTATAAACTTTAAAGTTAACAAGGTTGCCATTAGGTTTGCTTACCTCTCAACCATAGTAGATCAGTGTTATGCTGTTAAGCAGAATGTACACTTTTTTTTTTGGTAATTGTCTTTTTATTGTACTTTTTAGCTTTTATCCCCAGGTCTCCTAGTCCAGTCATGCAGCCTCGTTAAACAAATGTCAAATAAATAAATAAATAAATGAAATATGCACTTTATGCACGCCGGGGGGGGGGGCTCTTTGGGAAAACCTGGATTCAGCAAGGGAGCCGAGAATCGAAAAAGTTTGGGAACCAAGTTTTTCTAGGAGCAGGCTTTCTTGCCTCCATTACTACCTGCTACATATCCTCAGTAAAAAGGCACCTAAAGGGAATTATTTATTTTACATTTGTTGACCGGGTATGTCCGATTGAGCTGATGGCCCTTTTTCAGCAGAGGCCCAGGGAGAAAAGCTCCACTAATTATACAAGTATACAAAAGCAATAACCAGAAAAGAAAAAGAAAATTAAGAACTTTGCATCCAGGAAGTCAGTTGATGTTGATTGGGGTGTAACCAAATGGCCCTAATTTTGTGCGAGTAGATCCACTCTGTGTGGAAACTTGTGGTAATCGTCCTTCGCTACTTCCAAAAGAAGGGATAAACACCTCTGTTGCCTGCACCAGAAGGTAGTCACTACAATGATCTTGGTGGATTTCCTTCTGAATCTTCAGAAGTATAATGGATATCAGTGTAAAGGGTGAAAAAGCATACAGGAACATTCCTGACAAAGGGAAAAAAGGGCATCTTTCTTCTAGATCTACTTGCATAGGGTTCTGGAGCAGAATCCTGCCAGCTGATTGTTCAGAGAAGAGGTAAACAAGTCTGCTTGAGGAACTCCCCACAGATGGATCAAATCTTGGAAGGTTCCCTGATCTAGTTTCCATTCATAAGGGTCTGTCTTTCCCGTGCTCAGCTTGTCTGCTACACAAGTTTGTTCTGACAGAATGCAGATGCCTGCACAGTGAGACTGTGATGTGAAGCTATACCCCTAGGGGATTATAACCTGGTTCCCCTTTGCTCGATTCACCACAAGACTATAGTATTGTCTGTAACAACTTGAAGAGGTCCAGGGGACCAAAGATAATTCTGAGAGTTGAGCATATTGATCAGGGCAACCATCTCTTTTATATTTATATGCTTGAATCTGTCCTTGGTGTCCCACACATCTTGCAGTTTTATCCCACAAGAAAGTGCTCCCCAAACGAAGTCCATGGTATCTGTGTTGACTGAATGCTTTGGAACAGGGATGGAGAATGGAGATCTAGATTTAGGGATATTTGCGGTTTCCACCAAGTGATTTCTCTTCTAACAAACATCAGCAATGGGATTTAAAAAGACATAAGATGTTGGTGCTGGGACCAAAGAGACTTCACATACCATTATATCGTTCACATATGAAATCTTTCCAGGAGGATCATGAGAATCACAGATGCCATGAGATCTAAAATCCTGAGGTATTCCCTTCACAGTGACTGAAGTCTGAGTGGAAAACCTTAAAAATAGATCTAGATATAGATCTATGTTTCTGAGGAAGAAAAGCTCATTCAACTGAAGTGTTTTACCTGACACCCTAGGCAAACAAACTTAGAATCCAGAGCCTGTCTAAACAATCCTATATTGGGTTGTGATTTACTGTGGAGTTGACTGGTAAGAGAAGTTTTACTTAAATTTATATTTTATTTTTTACCACTGTTTGTAGGAAGGAAGGGATACAGTGTAGACAGGATAATTTACTTTGATTTATATTTTGTTGTTTTACCTTTTAATTTTCACTGTTGGTTAGAAAGGGATAGGTTTTAGACAGACAAGCTCTAGCCATCCCAAGGGACCTAGTCAGCTATAAATTCCCATAGACTGTAGAAAGGACAATCCAGAGCTTATCTAAACAATCCAATCTTGGTTTGTGATTTACTTATCTTTACTGTTAAAAGAAGAGCGACAGTGAGCATAAGCTACTGTGTGCATCTGTGTGCGTAAATGAATTACAGCATTTGTCTGACTTTCAGAACTTGTACGGTCAGAACATCTATACTGTACTTACTTTAGTATTTAGATGTAAACTGCTTGTGTGATTTTTCTTACAGAAGTTGATTTAAGTTCTCTTTGGATTCTGTGGTTACTGATTTTGATTATTCTTTTCTTTTACAATTTTTTGCTCATTTGAAGCTGAAAATGGACTCCTTAAATAAGTATGTCATTAATGATTTGATAAAGCACAAATATCTTGTACAATATAATAAATGCTATGCATATTTAAAGTTAACATTTGATAACACTGGTGATCTGTGTTTCTCATGTCAAAAGTTGGATGATTTCTTACCATTACTGGACGTAAATCTAGAGTTACTGATGATGACTGCACTTGCACGGTTGGCACGGCTTGGAGAACTGCTGCTACATATATTAATGACTGGACTGGTGAAATAAATAATATTAGGCAAAGAGAACACATTTAGGAAATGATGTGTCTATTGTAAGATCACTCAACCCCTATGAATCAAGACGATGCCCCTGTCAACTTTGGAATTCTGGATGCAAGTACGCAGCAATCTGTGGATTCAGAGTGTTTAGAAGGAAACAAAAAACAAAAAAAAAAAAAAAAGAAAGGAAGAAATTCACAACAAATAATAAGGAAGAAAAAGAAACTGATAAATGTTGATAAAGTAAAAACAATACATACTTAAAAGGACACTGCTTTGTTATGTAACACACACACTACAGGGAATGCTAACATTTATCTATCTGAAAACCTTCAGTCTACAGAAAAAGGCATCATTTTTCCAAAAGAGAAGATAGAAAAAAGAGGCAAGGGGTAGATGAAAAGGAAGAAATCAAAACCGAACATGGAAGGATTGAAGATCATTACTGTAAGAAAAAAGATGAGGAAGAAATGTTGACTACATGGCTCAAGCTGTGGATGTACAAAGCCAGCTGGGTGAGAACTGTATGCTTGCAATGTTAATAAGCAATGAAAACAATATCATTAATAAATCTAATGGTGATAAAGATCATTGATTTGTAACAACTGATAAAACAGATATTACTGAATTAGAAGTTGAAGACTCTTCAGATCTGGTCAGAAATGATATTCCTGTAATTGGAGATTCAATTATTAGTGGAACTGATACTTAGATCTGTAGACAGGCAGATCATGTCTCCTAAACCTGATTGACTTCTTTGAAGCTGTCACCAAAGCCATAGATGAGGGTAAGGTGGTTCACACAGCCTATCTAGATATTGCCAACGCTTTCTGACACCAACCCCACTCTGGAATTATCGATAAACTCACTAAACTAGGTATAAATCCCTATGCCACAAGATGGGTTGCCAACTGGCTCACTGACAGAACCCACAATGTGAAAGTAGCAGACTCCAAATCCAACTTCAGACCAGTGACAAGTGGAGAACCACAGGGTTCAGTCCTGGTTCCTCTCCTGTTTATCTACTTCTCTGAAGTACAGGCTAACACAGAAGGTCTTTGGCTAACTAAGTTCACAGATGACTGCAAACTAGGAGCCATAATTAAAACTCCTAACGAGGTGGACATCCTACAAAAGGGCCTCACTGAGATAGATGCCTGGTGTCAAAGCCATGGCCTCAAGCTCAATGCCAAAAAGTGCATTGTCATCCCTTTTGTTAAAAACTCTGTACCCATGAACTACCACATAGGCGGTAGTCTACTTAACACCGAAAGTGTGATAAGAGACCTTGGGACACAAGTGGACCGTAGTCTCTCCTTTGATAATCACACTGCCACAGTAGTCAGGAAATCCTTCTACGTGGCACACCTCATCACAAAAGTTTTCTCATCCAGGAAAAAAAGAGGTCATTGCTCCCCTCTACTCGTCACTCATTAGACCCATTATAGAGTACAACGCCCCTTTTGGTATGCATCTCACAGGACATCAACAACTGGAAAGGCCGCAGAAATACCTCACAAAGAGGATTATTGGCCTCAAACAGATGCTCTACGCAAACCATTAAAAAAAACTCCAGCTTTACTCCATCGCATATCGCCTACTCAGAAGTGATCTCTGCCTAACATACAAAGCCATGTCAAACCCAGAGCTGTTGGACATGCTCCACTTAAAGAAATCCCAATCCCCCCCAAGCTACATGCTCTAGCGACCTAAACGTTGTCACCACAATAAAAAACATGCTGGAGGTATAGATTTCTGTCCCAGAGACTTCCCATACTCTGGAACAAACTACCTATCTATATCAAACAAAGCTCCTCATTATCACTCTTCAAGAAAAATCTTGATGATTGGATGGGAGATAGGAAATTCACCCCAGGGATCACTTCTGTGGCTCTGCTTGACAGCAGCACAGGAAAATAATTTTCTTGGGTGGCGAAAGCTTGGGTACCTTTTGGCTAGGCTTATATAGGCCCTACGGCCAATAGCCTAGTATCTACCTATGAGAAAATGATGAACATCAAACAGTTTTACGCTTGCCAGGAGCAAAAATAGAAGATCTGAGACAAGCCTTGGAATGCCTTAATGTTAAGGAAGTATAGATCTGTTTTTATTCATGTCGGTACAAATTATGTCATCTGTAAGGACTCTGTTAGTAGGGAACTTACAGGCCTCTTAGGTAGTATAGCTCGTACTGGTGTTAGGATGTATTTTTCACAAATCACATGTAGAAAGGATAGTCAGGTCACTGTGAATGAAAATATTTTTGGGGTAAATACCAACATAGAAAAAAATGTCCCATTTTAAAAAATGGAAATGTGTAGAGCATCCAAACCTAGTTTTACGCACACATGTTCAAACTTGATGGTGTAGATTTGTCAAGATCAAGGAAGAGAATTTTTGCTGGAAATATTTTGCGATATTTGACAAACACTAGTCAAGAATTTTGCCAGGTCGAAAATTTAAAAGTTCACAGACAGCAACATTTAATCCATCTCTGATGGCTGTTAATGTTATGAGCATTAATAATAAAGTTTTTTTAAAATGGAAAATTTGCTATGTTCACACAAGATTGATGTTGTTACTGTTTGTGAAACATGGTTAGAAAACAATGACTGGAAACCAGTTCTGTCAGGGTATAAATGTTTTTTACTGTAACAGACATTTTGGCAAAAAGTCAAATGGAGGTGTTATGATAGGGCTTAAAGATAGTTATAAGACCTGTGATTATTATTGATTGCGTAACTGTGACAATAAAGACAACCATGGGACATGTAACAATTGTTGGAGTGTACAGACCACCAAAATCAAGCGCTGAAGGCTAAAGTAATTCATATGTTTCTTGCATGAAACACAGCAGGAAAAAATAATATTAGTTTGGGACTTAAATTTAACAGAAAGACTGGAATAATATTGATTCAACAGCATTAGTAAGGAAATTATTCACAATGTATGTTCAGGAACAACAATTGCTTCAGAAAGCAAAAAAAACTACCAGGGAGCGGAACATACTAGACATTGTTTGTGTTTCTAAAGAAATTACTGTTACTTCAAGTCAAGTTTTACCACCGTTGATGTGCATTGAACATGGGGTTGTATAGGTGAATTTGCTGATAGATAATTCTGCCAAACCGAAATCTAAACCAATGCACAGAAGATTACAAATTATATGGAAATAAAACAGCCACTATGAAAAACTAACTGGAGTGATGTGTTCAGTGGAAAAAATGAAGATGGAATGTGGAACGTTTTGAAAGAGTTTGAGTGCAAAAAATGTTAAAAATGTTTAACATCAGGATTTAGGCATTCGACATCAGGGGGATATACTTCCATAAGAACGAGATACCGGATTAAGGTGAGAGGCAGAAATAGAAGCATAGTCAAACTATAACTTTGAAAACTGAAATAAATAAGCTGGACAAACAAATTAATCATAGTGTGAGACAAGATGAAGAAAAACTTGAAAAAAGTTTATATAAAGATATTGAACAGAATAGGGAATCTTTTTACAGACACAAGATGCACAAAGAGTAAAGACATACAAATTGATAAAATGTGTAGATTCTACAAGTTATTCTCAGATACAACAGATTATACATACATTTACAAAATCTTATGCAAAACAGCTTGGCTCCACAAAACGGGTGATAAACTGTCATACTGACATCCAGGTAACTTCAGTGGTAGCATTGTCACCTCACAGCAAGAGGTTCTCACGTTCGATTCTTGGCTGGAGCACCTTCTGTGTGGAGTCTGCATGTCCACCCCACAGTCGAGTGGTGTTCGAAAGACATGCGTGAATGGGCGTGCCTTCGTTGAAGGTTGAGCATCAGGCTGGCACCATAAAAATCAACTGCCAATCATTAGCGGACCAGAGCTCCACTGTGGTGACCCCTAATCTGGAAAAGCCGAAAGAAGAACAATTTATGCAAAGGAGAAAACCAAATTAATCAATATAAAGAAGGCAGCCCCAAAGATATTCAAAGAAAAATACAGGCAAAGCCGTCTGGATATGGAACATTTCACAACGGAAAAAATAATATCACAAAGAGGGAAAGTACAAAAGAAGATTAGTAAAGCAGAAGTTAAACAACAGAAGTTGAGGTTATGGAGTGCCTGCTAACTGAAGGATTTGTTGTAGAAGGTCTAACACAGGTTACATCACAGCATGATGGAGCGAGTCCCCAAAGTAAGGAGAAGCAGGAAGATCAGAACAAGAAATATGGACATGGGAAAGAAAAAGAGATTTAATATTGTGTAATATTTATGCAAAGGAGAAAGCAAAACTAATCAATACAAAAAGAGCAGCACCAAAGATAGTTGAAGAAAAATACAGGCAAAGGAATACAGACATGGAAAACTTTACAACTCAAATAAAATAGGAAGACAAAGAGGAAAAGTAGAAAATGACATTAGTATTGGAGAAGTTAAAGAAATACAAACTGAGGTTATGGAGTACCTGCAAAGTGAAGGATTCAGTGTAGAAAATCTAATTCAGAAAGCGCCACAACAGGATAGAGCAATTGATATCCAAATTAAGGGGAAACCAGTGAAACAAGAAGCAACTGGTCAGGTGCCATATGAAGATATTTTGGAGTATTTCACAAGAAACCAGTACAAATATTCACTTAAAGCTGGACAGCAAGGGAAGGAACAGGAAATTGTGGAAACTCTGATGCAGTCAATGCTGAGGATTGATAGGCCAGTGAGTTCTCATATGACAGAGCAATGGATGGCTCAGGATGAAACCGAAGAGAATTTGCCACAGGAAGATGCTATAGAACTTTTTATAGAATGCCCACAGGAAATCGAAAAAAAAAATGTGCCATCAGTTTAGAAGAAAATGAGCTAACAGAAGAGTTACTTGATTTAATAAAGATAGACATATTAGATCAATGAAAGACTGCAGAAGGTCAATAAAACCGAAAAAGAAGACTGATAAAACAAATGAACACAGTAATTAGGACTGTACATAGAGATCCATATGACATAACAGAAGTAAACAGGATATATCACTGTGCACCTAAATTAATAACTGATAAAGATCTACCAAAAGAACATAGGGTAGTAAGGGAAAGGAAGGGGAGAAATCAAATACCATTATGGAAGTAATGAATACAAAAAACTATAAAGCAATTAAGACAAGAAGTGTCGCTGTTAGAAAAATACAGAAGGGGGAACAGATCAACAAAAACACTAAGAAAGACGCAGTATTAGAACAGACCAGGATCTATCATGCACTATCGCAAATAAAATAAAAATCTCAGCATAGGTGGAAAAACTTAGAGATATGCAGATAAATATAAAAGAAAAGTATAAAATAAGCAATTTATTGATAACCCAAAAAAGTTTTATAGAGAACTGGGAAACAAGGTAAAAGGAATTGAAATACTGCCAGAAAAGAAACAGATACATTTTGAAGAAGTATCTGTGAAGATCCTGTGGAACATAAAGATCTGGAATGAAGATGCTAAATGGATAGAAGTAAAAGAAAGGATAAGAAGTTTAAAGGTACAGGATATGAAATGGGATGAAGTAACAGCCAGAGAGATTGAAACAAAGTTAAGAAAAGCCTCTATAATTGGAAAACTCCAGGCCCAGATGTAGCATCTAACTTTTGGTTAAAAGTATTAATATCTTTGCACAAAGATTTAGTCACGAGTAAGAATTATTTATATGCGCACCCTGAACAGACACCAACCTGGCTAACAACAGGAAAAACAATGCTCCTACTCAAGAGTGACCCTGCAAGCTACCCTAAAAATTATAAGACCAATAACTTGCCTTCTGACAACGTACAAACTATACATGGGAAGTGATGCCGACAGAGTTTATAGTCATTTAGAAAAAACTCAATTAAGTCAGTAGAACAAAAGGGCAATAAAAGAAAGTCATATGGAACTAAGGATCATTTGTTGTTAAAGTCATAGTGGAGAACTGTAAAAGGGGGAAGAATCTAAGTATGGCATGGATTGACTACATATGAGCATTTGATAGTATCCCACATTCATGGATAAAAGACAACTTAAAAATGTATAAGATGCACCCTACACTGATCAACTACATTACAGTAACCATGAAACAGTGGCAGACCACTTTGCAATTAAGCCACGATAAATGACAAATTATCATCCCAGGGATAAAAATTCAAAGAGGGATGTTCCAGGATGACTGTCACCACTGCTATTCGCCTTGCCTTTAACCCATTAATCTGTCTACTTAACAACTTAGGCAATGGCTACAATTTGACTCCTAGAAAACAAAGTGTAAAGACTTCGCATCTTCTCTTTGTCGATTTAAAACTGTATAGCTCATCAGATGAGGAAATGAAAGCTTAACTGCAAGTTGTCAAAACCTTTTCAGATGATATACAAATGTCATTTGGTCTTGCAAAAGCAACCTTTAAAGCAGGAAAACTGTAGCACCAGGAAAATATCAGTTTGGGACAAGAATGTGATATAAAAGAACTTGAGCAAGAAGGAGTTTATAAATATTTGGAAAATGATGAATGATTAACAAAAAAACATGAACAAATCCGAATAAAACGTTAGAAGACTTAAATTAATCCTGAAAACAGAGTTGACATCTAGGAATAAAATCCAAGCTATAAACTAATTTGCTCTTCCTGTCCTAGCTAAGAGTTTTGGAGTGACTGACTGACCCCAAAACATGCTGGATAGATTAGACAGGTAAACAAGAAGGATGCTTCATGCTCACCAAATGATTTATAAAAATCAGTGCATACCAAGATTATATATTCCCCATTCCGAAGGAGGGATGGGCCTCCTTGAAATTGACTACATGTATAGATATGCAATCGTGGGACTCCACACATCTGCTGACCTCACAAGATCCAAACGTAGAGAAAGTTTTGAAACATGAGGAGAATAAATCTAAGATGACTTCTCTGCTTAATCTAGCAGAAGCATATTGGCATCAAGCAGGAATGGCAACTGAATGTCCCAAAAATAATAAATGAATATAAGGTGAAGGACCAGATGAGAAGGCAAGAAATGCAGAAAATGCATAAATTTATTTGCAAGTACAGAAAACTTCTGGAAGAACCTCATGATAATCAGGAAGGAACGTAGGAATGGTTAAGGAGAGGCAAATTCAAATTAAGAGATGAAAGGTTAACATTGGGGGCCCAAGATAGTGGGCTGCGTACATGTTGGTTTACAAAGTCCATTGAACATGTGGGAGAAACGGACAAATGTAGGTTTAATAAAACCGAATTGGAAACAGTCACACACTTTGTTGTTGGTTGTGACATACTAATGGCAGAAAGTCTGTATACTGAAAGGCATAATAATGTGGCAAGACTGTTGCACTGGGGATTGTGCAAACATTATGGTACTGAAGTGGCTGAAAAATACTGGAAACATGAGCCACAAAGCATCATACAAAATTATAAAGTTTGCATCACATGGGATCATCCATTACCAACAGTTCAAAAGATAGATGCTAGAAAACCGGATACAGTGGTCCATAAAAAGAAAATAAAAGTAGCATTGATCATTGAAATCATCACACCCAGTGACTACAGTGTCTTGCATACAGAGAGACAAAGTCATAAAATATCAGGATTTGCAGGCAGAAATGACAGCAATGTAGAAGAAAGATACCCAGTCAGTCCCATTAGTAGAAGGAACAATGGGTCTTATAAAAAAAAGAATCTACAATCATATTTAGATATGTTACCAATACATGTAACTCCGTACGAATTGCAGGAGGAGTCATTACTGGGCACATTGCAGGTGCTGCGAAGAGCACTTCTGGCTGACATCAAAGACTGAAACTATACTAATTTCATGAACTTTAATCGTATTTTGACTTAGGAATGGGTTCCATTCCCATCCTGGTATTAGAAACCCAAAAGATTTGGAGAGAGAGAGAGAGAGAAAGATATACCACTGTATCTATTCTTTACTAGGTCACATAAGTATGGGGAGATTCCTCAAGATTGGAGACATGCACTTATTAAACTTGTCTTTAAGGGAAAGGGGAGTAGGACAAACCTATAGTCATATAGGCCCTCAAGTCTAATTTCATGTTGTGGAAAAATAATGCAAGGTAATATTGGATAAGTTATTGTCAGTAATGGATAGGTTGGGACGTGAAACCATGTCTGCACGCATATGTTGAAAACAGATCTATTATCACCTGTAACTTGATGTTCTATAATAATATGATTAAAATATACTACAATACAATTACAGCTATGAATGAAAAATTGTGCCGTAATGTAATTTATATAGACTTAACTTCAGCATTTGATAAGGTCATACACGAAATACTGATCAATAAATTAGAACTAGGTATCGATGTACTCTTAATAAGATGGATAGCTGCACTGCTTACAAATGGGAAATGGCAAGTATTGTACAGCAATTGGACAAGTGAAATTCTTTGTTACAGTCAGGGTGTCCCACAGGGCTCTGTCCTAGGCCCCTACTTGTTTAGATTGTATCTTTCAGACCTACATTTTTCATCTGAGGTGTTCTACAGTTTATATGCAGATGACCTGAAATTGGGTAAACTGATTACATGTGTTACAGATAAGGCAGGTCTGCAAATGAACTTGACTAAATTGATCATGTGGGCACAGGATAATAATATGCTGATAAATACATCAAAAACTAAGCATATGAGGTTTGGGAGACATAAATTGAAAGGTGAATATTTAATACAGCACACAGTGATTGAAACTGTAGATTCATTTAAGGACCTGAATTTATGGGTATATCCAGTTTGAGTTTTCAAATCATATCAACCAACTGGTTAATGACAGTTGCAAAACTACAGGCTGTATAGATCTATAAAGTCTAGGAAATCAGAAATGATGAAGTCAGTGTTTGTTAGTTACATTAGACCCAAACCTGAGGATGGAATAACAATATGGAAGTCTTATAAAAAACAAGCATGTGTAAACTGGAAAGAGTACAGAGGAAATATACCAAGGGCATCTGTGGATGCGAAAATTTAAGTTATTAAGAAAGACTAAAATATCTTAACTTGTACACAGTCTCTTATAGGTTTTTAAGAGGAGATCTTAATCAGGTATATGGGGCATTTAGAGACAACTATCTCTAGGAATGTTTTGGGTTATCAAAAAAGTAGTAGAGAATCATCAGACAACCTATGTAGAAGATTCTACAGGAAAGAGAAGTGTACTAACTGGTTCTCTGAAAGAGCAGCTGATGCATGGAACAGACTACCAAATTACATTAAAGTACTACTTCAGATATTTTTAAGAACAGCCTAGACACTTATTAAGGGAACAAGTGTTTTGCTATACTGGCAGGCTAGAAGGGCATTAATGCGTATGCTTGAAATATTTGGATGTATGCATGTATGTATGTGACAAGGAGTCAGTAAATATTTGTATGTATGTATGTATGTGAGAAGTTGTCAAATACTCTTGAATATTCTCTTGGAATCCCGGCTTGTGTAAGAGATACCGCACCCTAGTGGCAGATTCCTGACACTTTGAAAGACTGCAAAGATATGCAAGTTGTCTAAATATGTACAAATGTGGATATCCTGTAGCCTGCAATGAGCTATAACTGGCGCTACACTCTTGGTGCACTGGATAGTCCAAAGGGTAAGGCACAGTGTGATCTAGACATACGAAACCTTAAGAAATGTCTGAAGTCTGGATGAACAGGAATGTGATAAGCATCTTTTAAATCTAGTGTTACGAAGACACTTTAATGAGGAGGAAGAGGAAAAATGTGGCAAAGTGACATCAGTTTGAATTTGGGCACTATCACAAACAGGTTTAGGAAAGAAAGATCAAGAACTGGCTTCAAATAATTTTTTTTCTTTGACACTAAAAACATCCTTGAATAAAAAACTTTCCAGCCTGGAAAGGAGAACCTAGTTCTATCAATCCCTATGACAGCATGCGTTTAAGTACAGGGGGAAATAAAAGAGTCTGGTCTGATGGTTGAGAAATTAATCCCTGAAAAGGAAATATTTCTTCCCACTGATAGCAGTAATACTGATGAATTATCTTCAAACTCTTTTTGTCTGAACCTATTGTTGCCAATGGGAAAAGTGGAGATTCAGACATTCTGGAAGGGAAAAAGACTGCCAGGGTGGGAGTGGGGACAAAGTCCCTTAAACAGTTATTCGGACTTTATGGACTGTGTCTGGTTTTGTAGGTTTGCTGAATTCTTTTGGGAATACCCCTGCAGTTCCTTAAACATATGTTACTAGCATTTTGTTGAGATTGTTTTATTTTTTTTGCCAAGACTGGATGAGAAGTTAAGAGAATCCCTTAGAAAAGTGAGAAAAGGTGGCCTGAAAATCTTAAGAGATTCCCTGTATCAACTTACCCCTTTCACCACACTTTTTAATACCCTCTGCAGCAAAGGACCCAAAACTAAATCTCTATCCTAAGCAGAATTTAAATCTCATTTTTTTTTAAGTTTTTATTAGATTTTAAAATCTCATTTTCACATCTAGAAGGATATGACAACGCAGTCAGGCACATATCCTCAAAACAGTACCAGTGGACACTGCCCTGGAAGTATTATCTGAGTTATATACACATTGTAAACAATGATCAGTGACTTATATGATGGAAGAAACTAAATTATTTAAAGCACATTTTTCCTCATAGGAAGAAACTGCAACCAAACATTCCTCATACTTACACAATTAAGAATACATTTTAACATATGTGCCTGACAATTCAAAATTCTGAAAATCAAAGAAGATCAAAGCATAAAAATAGGATTAACCAAAGCCATAGCTTGCTGGATCAGGTGTGGAACAGTGTAAAAAAATTAAGACAGATGAACTTTAAACATTCTACCTGCATTTTTAGGGGCAGCAAGCAGATTATCAAAAGAACTGCAGACAGTGACGCACACATCCTCCAAAGCTGAGTGAACTGGGGGGAATGGGTGAAGGTTCTGTAAATTCCTTTTGTAACAGCTCATAGTAATTTCCGAGGGACTGAAAAACCTCAAGTGGTTTCCCACTGAACATACAGGCACATTCTGGAAATAATCTCAGAGAAAGAGACCCCCCCCCCCCACAGGGGGAACTGGGCTCTCTGAGTCTGCATCTGAGAAGAACCCCCTGTATATGTCCCTTTACCTTCCTGCAAAGATTCAGAAACAAGAATCTATTCAAGAAAAGAGGCATCCCTCTTTCTTTTACCAGAAATCACCTTATAAGAAGGTTCAATAGCTTGAATTAAACCCTGAGCCCGACCCAGTAAAGTACTCTTGCTCAAGGAAATTTGAGGAAGAGCAGATACATATTTAGTTTTCTGTTTCTTTCTGACATGAGCAATAGGGCCAACAGTGTTATTAATGGCAGAAAAAGCTTCCCCAGGGAAGAGCTCTGCATTCTGACTAAACAGGAAAGCCTTCCCTGTTCACTGTCCCAGAACCCCAACAGCTACAAAGGACATGGCTAACCCCAGTACATAGTGGTTGTTGGTGCTACACCAGTTGATTCCGGGGCAAAAGATGAGTAGTCCAAAGAATAAACTATGGCCAAAGCAGACTCGCACAACTGCAGCTAAGGCAAACTGCCTGGCTGTTGTGGTGGCAAAGACTGCTTGCTTAACTTTTTCTTTTTGTGGCTGAAGAAAGACTGAGTGTAGGACTAGTAGTTTGTTCTATGGTTAAGTTGAAAATGGTGCTTCTTTCCTGGGAAAAACAAGCAGCAAAAGCCAGTAAAAACTTAAAGTCTTTAAAAGTCATGTTTTGCCACAAAAAGTAAATAGCACTTTAGAACACTTTGCCAGCCTGAAAAAGTAAACTAAACACAGTTTCTCCACACAAAATGATTTTCAATTATTTGAAAGAACGTTTAAATAGAAAGGAAAAAAAGAGTTTTCCCATTCAAAAGTACAGTTAACTATCATGACAATCCATTAAAACGTACACTCCTAGCTTAAAACTAACTTTCATAAAAAGTAAAGTACAATAAAATAATTTCTATAACGTAGAAGGTTTTTCTCCCAAAGGGAACTTATTTGCTGAAGAAAGGAACAGCACAAGCCAACTGTCAAATCCTTGAAAGCCTGCAGAGGAATGTACTCTTCTTCAGCAGGACAACGCTGAAGGGCTTGCCACTCCAGACAGTCTTTTTAGTCAGCTCATCTCAAACTGAGTGACACTTTGGGTGAATGAAAGCTACCCAGAAGCTTTGAAAGTTTGTTGGCCACTATATCCTTGGCAGAATATAACCCATATAGCTAAGGCTACTGCAGCAGTGATCAATATGATGATAATTAACTGACTCACCTAAGCTTTTCCCCCCTTTCACTTTAACACATGTTCAATAAAGTACAGTTTTGTACCTACCATAAATGTAGATGTTCGAGTGCTAATACAGCTGCAGTAATCACATATGGGTTCTCTGCCGTCAGGCGGGTCCTCGGTCAGCCGAATTCCAAAGTCTTGGTCCGGTGTCGGTTGTTGTCGCCTTCTTCCCTGACGTCAGTGCGACAGGAGTATATAAGTAACAGCCGACGCCATGTTCTCCAGTCTTTCTTGCCCCAGATGTCAGGTGCCCCCAAAAGGAAGGCAATAGATAAATTTTATATATATATATATATATATATATATATATATATATATATATGATATATACAAGCAATGCAATGTTATCAAAAAAGAGTAGTTGCAAGCAAATACACCATATGAGGATAACCCAAAATAAGTTGTATGAGGAGGAGTTAGCCACTAGTCCTATACCTAGAGGGGAAGGAGGGAGGGAAACCTGTACTGCAGCTGTATTAGCACTCGACCATCTACATTTATGGTAGGTACAAAACTGTACTATGTTCATCGTGCATACAGCTGTAGTAATCACATATGGGTAGAATCCCAAAGCTACGCACAGGGTGGTAGGCACTAGGTAGAACTGGGGTGAGCCAGAATGCCCTGCAACACAGCAGTAGCAAAGCCTGCTCTAGTTTTGGAATATAAAGGCAGGTGGTAGTGTCTTGTGAAGGTATGTACAGAACTCCAAGTGGCTGCCTCCAAATTATCTTTAGTAGGAACTCCTCTGAGGAAGGCTGTAGAGGTAGCTGTGGCCCTGGTGGAGTGTGGTCTGATGCCTACAGGGACAGATTTCCCATGATAGGAGTAACAAAACCGTATGCAGTGGCCTATCCATTTAGAGATTGTCTGCTTGGTAACAGGCTTCCCTTGAGCTCCTACAGCATAAGACACAAAAAGTTGTTGTGATTTCCTGAAAGGCTTTGTTCTGTCCAAATAGTAATGTAGCTGTCTATGGATGTCTAAGGAATGTAGCAGCCTTTCTCCTTTGTTTTGAGGATTAGGGTAAAAGGTAGGTAAGTGTATGGCTTGATTTAAAGCTACCCTGGATACCACTTTAGGCATAAATGATGGGTTGGTTCGAAGGGAAACCCTGTCCTAATGGAAGATAAGAAAGGGCTGCACAGCCATGAGGGCTTGTAGTTCCGAAACCCTACGAGCTGAGGTAATGGCCAGAAGGAAAGCTGTTTTCCAGGACAAATATTGCAAATCTGTTGAGGCAGCTGGTTCAAAGGGAGGAAATGTTAATTTTTCTAGAATGTAATTAAGATCCCAGGCTGGCACTGGTTGTTTCCTTGGTGGTCTTATATTCTTAGCCCCTCTGAGGAATTGTCTTAAAAGTGGGTGAGAGAATAACGGTGGATCCATGTTGACTTCTGCAGAAATGGCTGAGGCATGGATTTTTATGGAGGAAAATGAAAGTCCACTGTTCAGCAGCTCAGCTAGATACTGTAATACCTGAGGCAAATTCAGTTTTCTAGGGTCCTGGCCTTTTTTCACATTCCAAGAGCAAAACCGTTTCCATTTTGCGGAGTAAGTCTTCCTAGTAGATGGCCTTCTGGCCTCCAGAATGACATCCTGAACCTCTTTGGAGAGTAGGGTCTGCTGTGGTGTTAAGGAATTTTCCATGCAGCAAGATTGAGTGTTTTCAGCTGACTGTGAAGAGTTTTGCAGCTGTGCTGAGTTAGCAGAAGAGGCATTAGAGGTGGAGGCCAGGGAGGAGTATGTGTTAGGCTCCTTAGGAGTGGGTACCAGTGCTGTCTTGGCCAGTCTGGAGCAATCAGTATCATCTTCGGTCTGTCTGCTCTTGCTTTCAAGAGCACCTTGGGTAGAAGGGGCAGAGGTGGGAAAGCGTACACTGTCCATGCTGTCCAACTGAATGAAAGGGCGTCCACCCTCCAGGCCTTTGGATGAAAGGTCCTTGAACAAAACTTTTCCAGTTGATGGTTCCTGTGGGAGGCGAAGAGATCTATGTCTGGCCTTCCCCATGCTTGGATTATCTTTGTAAACACCTGTGGATGCAGCTTCCATTCGTGTGGATCTGTCATATTCCTGCTTAGATTGTCTGCCAGCATGTTTTCCAAACCTGGCAAGTACTATGCTTGAAGTTCGATTTGCCATTCCAGAGACCAAGTTCCAAAGTGTCATGGCTAGTCTGCACAGGGGATATGAATGTGTTCCTCCTTGTTTGTTTATGTACCACATTACTGTGGTGTTGTCTGTTCTTATCAATAATTGCCCTGGATGCAGGAGGTCCTTGAATGCTGTAATTGCATTTATTACTGCTAGCATTTCTTTTTGATTGATGTGAAGGTGCTTTTCCTTTTGGGACCATTTGCCCTGAATGCACCTGCCTGTCATGTGCGCCCCCCAGGCATAATCTGAGGCGTCTGTTGTGATGACTTGATTTGCTTGAGGCTTGCAGAATGGGAGACCTTTGTTTGTTTGACATGCTTGGGCCCACCATAGAAATTCCTTTTGCAAACATGGAATTATTGGTATTATTGTTTCCAAATTGTGGCTGTGTTGAGACCATAGGCTTTTTAGGTACCATTGAAGTTTTCTCATATGCAACTTTGCACATGGGATTAAAAGAATGCAAGATGCCATGAAGCCCAGAGCCTGCAGGATTTTCCTTGCAGTAAGCCTGGTACAATTTGCTAGTGTTTTGAAGTATGAGTTAGTTGCCCTTGTTTTTCTGGCGTAAGATAGGCCATCTGGGTGTTTGTGTCCAAGTTGGCACCCAGGAAAGTTATTTTCTGAGATGGTATTAGCCTGGATTTCTCTTTGTTGATTGTGTATCCCAGAGAATTCAGTAACCGTGTTGCATAAGCCAGATGTTCCAGAAGAGTGTGCTTGCTGTCCGCTTGGATCAGGCAGTCGTCCAAATAAGGGTAAATTTGTATCCCTTGAAGTCTGCAGTAGGCAATTACTGATGCCAGTCATTTCGTGAATACCCTGGGCGCAGTAGATAAGCCAAAGGGCAATGCAGAGAATTGATAGTGGATTGAACCTGCAAGAAATCTGAGGTATCTTCTGCAGCTTTGTCTGATTGGGGCATGCAGGTATGCCTCCTTGAGGTCCAATGTTACCAGCCAAAACTCCTTGCCCAGCATGGGAAGAAGCTGCTGTAATGTGAGCATCTTGAACTTTGGTGCAGTAGAAATGTATTTAGGATGGATAAGTCCAAAATGGGTCTCCAGTCGGTTCCTTTTCTTGGTACCAGGAAAAGTCTGGAATAAAAACCTTGGCCTTGTTCGTGAGTCGGAACCTCTTGAATGGCTTTCATGTCCATGAGTTTTGTAGTTTGTATTTGTGCCTCTGCCCTTTGATTGTGTGGCAGGTTTGGCATGCCTCTCATTTTTGGAAGAGTGTGAAAATGAA
Source organism: Protopterus annectens (assembly GCF_019279795.1). Taxonomy (NCBI): domain Eukaryota; kingdom Metazoa; phylum Chordata; order Ceratodontiformes; family Protopteridae; genus Protopterus; species Protopterus annectens. The sequence continues at coordinate 337,774,909 of NC_056747.1, read as the reverse complement.
ATCTGCAGCCTCTGTTTATTATGTCCAGGATCCATTTGTCTGTTGTGATAATATGCCAATTTCCTGAAAATAGTGCCAGCTTTCCTCCCAAGGGAAATGCCAGCTGAGATTTGCTTGGCATGAAAAGGGGGAAGTCATTGGGTTTGCTTTCTGTATTGTTGTGCACTGTCTTCGCCACCTCTTGGTGCTTGAGTTGGCCATTGCCTGCCTCTATATGATCCTTGAGATTGTCCTCTGCCCCTTGAGCGCCTGTATCTACCTCTTTGGGGTTTGTCTGTGGCTGGAAAGGACCAGTTTTTTGTAGGCCAATTTCTACTAAAACGAGGTGGCTGTACCTGTAGAAAAGCCTTGACAGTTTGCATAGATTTAGCTTTTTCTTCCATTTTGCATAGTATCTCCTCAGCATTAGTACCAAATAGCACATCCTTTTGTAAAGGAGCATCTAGTAGTTTAGCTTTAACATGATCAGGCAAGCTTTGTTCTCTAAGCCAGGCATGTCTACGAATGACTGCTCCTGTAGCAGCGGCTCTACTTGAGGCCTCTAAGGCATCATAACCACATTGTAAGGTGTGTTTACCCACTTGTTCTGCACTATGTATCATATCCTACAATTCCTTCAAATCTGGTTGTTCAGGTTGAGATATTTTGTTTCTTAATTGAGATAACAGAAACTGCTGATATTTAAGCATATGGAACTGACAATTTAAGGCCCTCATGGCTAGGGTGGTCGAGGTGTATACCTTTTTCCCCCACCTTTCTAAGGATCTAGATTCCCTTTCGGAAGGTAGTGGATTCTTGGCAGTAGAGGCCTTCATTCCCTTGGGGCCTTGAGAAATGGTCTCAGGGTCAGCATTATGGCTTTTGAAAAGAAATTGGTGAGAGTTAGGGACTCTGTAATACCTATCAGGTTTGACTGGTGCAGGAGGCAGGGAATCCGGATTGAGACAAGCCTCCGAGTAAACATCATCAAGTATGTCCAGGACAGGAGGAATAGCCAGAGGTCTGTGTTGAGGTAACAAAAGAAATTCCCCAAGCCTTTTTTTGGAATCAGAAAAGTCTTGGCCTTCCCAATGGAAGTGCTCCCTCAAGGTGTGCAAGGTTTCCCCAAAAGAAAAATCCTCTGGAGGAGATACAGAAGGAATGGACTGTTCTGCATCAGAATCTTCATAAGGGGAGTACGAGTGTTCCTCCACATCAGAAGGTTCTGAGAAAATGGAGCCCTGTTCAGAAGAGGGAGAGTCTTCCTCCACTCTGGGTCTCTTGTCTGGAGGGGGTTGGGAACCCCTGATATAGGAAATTAAATCCTCAGCCATTTTAAGCATCTGCTTTTTAGGCATGGGGCCTGGGGATGGGCCTTGTGCAACAGGCCTCTTGGGATGCATGGCTGATTTGGACTTAGTGAAGGCCTTAATGGAAAAGGAAGAAGAGGGTCTAAATACACCCTGGGTGGAAGTGGACCTGTCCACATTAGGAGGCTCAACACTCACAGTGGTTTCAGTGGTTGTAGTCTGAGTTAGGGCCGAGGTACCAGCAGTCTCGGGTACAGAAGACACCGCCAATGAAGTGTCGTCGGTAGCCAGGGACTGCATAGGCGTCTCGCTGAGAACCGGACCACGTGCAGCCAGTTTTGGCGTGGAGACCACTGACCTCGCGCGTCGGTCCTTGTCCTTTCGTTTTTTGGACAAAATGGTAGTCTGAGTATCCGACGATATTTTATAATCAAAGGCTTTACCAAAATAATGTTGGGCGAACTCCGCCCGACGCTTAATAGTGCGTTTATTGAAAGTAGCGCAAAAGCGACAGCCCGAGACGTCGTGGTCTGGGCCTAAACAAGGTATGCAGAGGGAATGGAAATCCTTATGCGGTATTTGCTTCCCACAAGAAATACAATTGTTAACTTTTTCTGACATCGGTCTGAGGCAAGAAAAGATTCCCCAACGGGGTACTTAGCTTTAATGAAGACTTCGGTTTCCAATTTTTCGTAAATTCAGGAGCTGGCCGACCGGCACTTGCGAACTGCGCAGCAAAAAAGACTGAAGAATATGGCGTTGGCTGTGTCTTGTATACCCCTGTCGCACATTTAGAATGTTTCAGATGAAGCCTCTGACAACACTATTGAATCTTGTTTTAAGAAAAAGAGTACTTTCACGCCTGCTTTAAATCCTGTAGCTGAATGTTTTTTAAAGGTCTGTGAAGATGATTTATACAAATACTACTATGATTTTAAACATAGTGCATTGTTTTTCAATACACATACCACTGAATGGGATAGGATTTATTCTTTAAAACGGAATAGTGATTTGGTAATAAAATCAGCAGATAAGGGGGGAGCTATTGTTTTACTAGATACCGAAGTATATCAAGATGCGATGCTCACCTTATTAAAGGAGATCACTACATACAAACCCATCAGTCACTTAGAACTTACTAGAATTGTTTATGTAGTACACCAAGAGCTCTATGAGTATTTAATGTGCAGACAAATAGATTATGATTTATACCAGTACTTTTTTATAGAGAAACCTCGGATACCATACATTAAAGGCTTGCCGAAAATACATAAAGGCATACACCCACCACCTATGAGGCCCATAGTAGTGGGACAAGGTTGGGTTACTGAGACATTATCCGTCTTTATAGAGAAAAAACTGAGACCGCTAGTTAGTGAGACTACATCAATCTTAAAAGATACTTATGAGTTGCTAGACTGCTTAACTGAATATCACCATAACAATATGGAGGGATTACTTTTTGTAACCTTGGATGTAAAGAACCTGCTCACTGCCATACCCAACAATTTTGGCTTAGAAGCTCTGAGGGACATTATAAATAAGAGTCAGAAGTTCAACTCCAGTGAAGAGGGATTATTATGTGCTATCATGGAACTTGTTTTAACCAATAATGTTTTCAAGTTTAGAGACCAACTGTATTTACAACAGTGGGGGGTAGCCATGGGCACCCCCTGCACCAACACTTACGCAAATTTAGTCATGCTGTATTGGGAGCAGAAACATTTGTTCACACATGATAGTTTCAAGAAAATTAGCCTCTATAAACGCTTTGTGGATGATGTCCTTTTATTTTGGCATGGGAGTATATCTGAGCTTCTAGTCTTTATAGAACAGTTAGAATCTACTACTGACTTTCTGAGTTTTACGATATGTCATGACCCACAGAGTATAGATTTTTTAGATGTGAGATTATACAAGAACATGAATCATAAGATTGAGACAACTATTTTCAGAAAGGAATGTTGGAGAAACACCCTACTCCAGTTCAGTAGTATGCATCCCAGATACGTATTCGATAGCATAATGAAGAGCCAATTCACCAGGATCAAGAGGTTATGTCACAATAGTGTTGAACTCAATAAACAGAGCAGTTTTCTAGAACAATGTTTTTTGGATAGAGGCTATGACAAAGAAAAGATCAGGAAGGTCAAGAATCAGGTTTTATTCAATGAACAGACTGCTTTCATTGGTAATCACACAAGAACGTTTGGTTTTCGTGGCAAGAAGTCCTTTGACAGTTCCAGAGTTAGAATTAATCTTAGATACACTAGTGACATCCATCACATTAAAGATATTATTCTCAGCAATTGGCATATCCTCTTGACTGATCAACAGTTAGCAATGATAGTGGGCTCCACACCATCATATACGTTTCGCAACAGTAAGAATCTCAGTAGACTCCTATGTATAGAGTCTAATAATGTTAATGAGAATATAAGCATCAACAAGAATGTGAAGTCAGGTACTTTTCCTTGTAACAAGTGTAGTGCATGTACCATGATTACTACAGTCCAGGAGTTTGAACATCCAGTGTTGAACTATAGGTTTGAACCCCACCACAAAGGTACATGTGCAAGCAAGAACCTCATATATTTAGCTACATGTCAGAGTTGTACAGCGTTCTATGTAGGAATGACTACTAGGACCTTGAGGGAGAGGATACTGGAACATGCTTTAGATATTAGGAAATGTGATACCAAAAGTGCTTTGGCTAAACACATTGTTAATAATTTAACACATTCATTTGCATTTAGAATCCTACAGACAGTTCTACCTAATTCTAGAGATGGAGACAATTTTAATGATTTAGAGTTAGTGGAACTCTCTCGGATTTTCAAACTCAAAGCACATTATGAGCCAGGTCTCAATCAATATGTCAGTGTAAGGGCTCCTTTGAAACGACGCAGTGCAAAGTAATTCTCTTAACTATGTCTGATTTTAGTGGTAGTGTATACAGATATATTTATTTGATTACACTTCTTCATTATTACATTTCTTATTCTATATACAGACTTGGATCAGCAGTTTTTTTCTTGACATACTTACCATGTCAGCATAGGAAAGATCAATGTGATTTGTATATCCTGTCAGGAGGTTTCAGCCTGCTATATTTTTGACAGATTGTCAGTTTTTACATACACATTTGGATAGTATATGGCCATGTATTTTCATAGATATTAAGTATTATTCCATGATTTTCATTCCAATGTTTTTATATATTTCAGTCTTTTGCAACTTGTGTTTGTTTATGAGATTTATTTAACACATGCAATCAATTCATTCCAGATATTTGATCACATTTGTTCTTATTCCAGTTCAATGTGTTTATTCGTTACTGCTGCTCATTAAGTGAGCCATACACATGGCTTTATTAATATGCATACAATTTTATACATTTTTATACATTTTTTATGTTTATTTACACATATATATACATATGTACATAAATTTCATATTGTTGTATTTACACTGTATTTATATTTATATTTTTACACAATTTTAGACTTATATATAAGCTAGGTTTTCACCTTTACTGATAATTCATGTAATAGATAAGGAGTTTTAAAGAGAAGGGCAGTAATCCCATGCTATTGCCTGACAACAACTGATATTTCAGTCTTTATTCTATCTCAGCGGTTTTGCACATTTATTATATACTCATATGACACATTTGATATAGAGGTTTTTTAAAACATATATTTACTTCAGTCATTAGGACTGGTTGAACAAAAGTTCTTAGGATACATGGTTTTATGATCAGCTGTCTCTATTTTAACTAAGAAAATCTGTTCATTATGCAACGGTTTGAGCTTGTTGATTCTGCATTTGTTTATTCTATTTACTTTGCAACATGAGCAACATTACTTGCCAGTGCTTGGTCTGCTTAATTGAATGATTTTAATCACATGTTTAGTTTTAGATTAATTAAGTTAATTGATCATTTTAGAAATGTGTGTATATATACTTGAACTTAGAAGATGTCTGTTGTAAGGATCTGAAGAAGCGTGTCTTGGCACACGTGAAAGCGCTTATCTGTTCACATTAAATATATTTTATCCATTTATTGTGGTGGTCGACTTCCAGTTTGTATCCTCATTTTGACTTCATTTGTTTCTGGAGAAGACCTTTGGGCTACAGCGACTGTGTGTTTTCAGACAATTGTTAACTTTGTCTGACATCGGTCTGAGGCAAGAAATGTTTCTCCAATGGGGTACTTAGCTTTAAAGACTTCGGTTTCCAATTTTTCGTAAATTCAGGAGCTGGCCGACCGGCACTTGCGAACTGCTTCTGCTTCGGGCACCGTGCGGCAAAAAAGACTGGAGAACATGGCATCGGCTGTTATTTATATACCCCTGTCGCACTGACTTCAGGGAAGAAGGCGGCAACAACTGACGCCAGACCAAGACTTTGGAATTCGGCCGACCGAGGACCCACCTGACGGCAGAGAACCCATATGTGATTACTGCAGCTGTATGCACGATGAACATCTCTTCTTTCTTCACACATACACATTCACTTCTTCTGCAACTCTTTCACCCTTCAATCTTCTGGGCCCTTCTCTCTTCCTCCTCCCTCTCTCCTCTTTTTATTTCTCTCTCTACCCATCTACTACATTCCTCCTCTCTTTCACCTTTATATTTGTAAATACTGCATATAGTTGTCATGGAGTCATTACCCCTTCATATTATTACACTATGTTATCTTCAGAATATATATCTAATGTGTGTGTGTGTGTGTGTGTGTGTGTGTGTGTGTGTGTGCGCGCGCGCACGCATGCACGTGGGTGTACCTGGCATCAAAGACTGTAGGAATCAGCACTATGCATTACTATTGTTTTTATCTGTTTCTTTCTAACTCCGAGCTCAACTTGAAAATGGTCCAAATAAATCTGTGCTATGTCTCTGATGACAAATAAAAATAAAATAAAAAGTATAGTTTAAGTTGCACCTGTAACAGTAGATGTCAGAATTCCTTACTAATGCAGTAGCAATTTGGGTTATATCCTGCCAAGGATATACTGGCAGGCTAGTCTTCAAAAGTGTCTGGCTTCCCTCCACACACACCCAGGCAGCTGTGTCTGAAGATCCACAGGGAAAAAGCAGAAGCCTGGGTTCCAGTTTCTTCATGACTTTCTCACCCCCCCCCCAAAAAAAAAAGAAACAGCTTACTCATTCTGAAACCCTCAAAAAGTTAGGAACAACTTTTGTCACAGAAATGCAACTATATACAGTAAAAAGGGGGATGGAGTTAGGAAGAGGCTAATGCAGAAGTGAGGAATTGGAATATCTACTGTTATGGTATGTGCAACTTACATGACTGTACTATGTTCAGCATTCTCACTACTACCTTAGTCTGAAGCCATTTGGCTAGACTACTGTAGCTTATTTATCCTAGGAAGAGGAGGAATGATTAGGACAGTACAGTTGTGTACACTTACCATAAATGTAGATGTTAAGAGTGTATTCACTGTTGCAGTCATCACACTTGGGTTTATCTGCCTGCAGGTAGCCCTCAGTCAGCCCGAATACCAGAGTCTTGGGATTTTTGTGTCGGTTGCTGTCGCCTCTTCCGTGACGTCAGGTCATCAGGGATATAAAACATGCAACCAACGCCATTAAATCAGTTTTTCTTGCCCCAGATGTTAGGAGCCCCCCCAAATAGGAAGCTATTACTTGGTGTGGAACACCTCCAGTAAAAAGTAAATACCCCTGCCAAAAAATATGGCCATAAAGAGGATAGGTAGAAAGGATATAAAAAGACAGGGGGGTGGAGGGAGGGAAACCAGGACTGCAACAGTGAACACACTTGAACATCTACATTTATGGTAAGTGTACACAAAGTACAGTTGTGTACACTTACCATAAATGTAGATGTTCGAGTGTATTCACTGTTGCAGTCAATTACATTTGGGTTATTTGCTTGCAGGTAGCCCTCAGTCAGCCTGATTAGCAAAGTCTTGGGTTCTGCGTCGGTTGCTGTGCCTTCTTCCATGATGTCAGGTCGTTAGGTGTATAAAACATGCAGCCGACGCCATTATATCAGTTTTTCTTGCCCCAGATTTCAGGTGCCCCCTAATATTTATTTATTCATTCCAGTTTGGTGACCAGGGAGGTCCACTGGGCTCGAGAGCCCATTTTCAGTGGAGGCCCAGGGAGAAAAGCTCCACATAAGTTACATAAAGTATATAATTTTCATTTTGGTTAAGCAGCGAAGTTCCGCATAACAACTTACATAACATATAGAAGTATCACACTAAGTTACATAAACATATTGAAATAGCAATAGGAAAAAAAAATCATATAAATTGCATTCAAATAAGAAGATATATTATAAGTGAGAGGTTTAGAAGGGAAGAAGGTTAGCCAGGAGAAAAGGAAGAGGGGAGGTTGGGAGGTGTGGGGAGAGGAGTGCAGTTACATTTTCTGTGAAGAAATAGGTAGGAGTGGAGTAGTCTTTTGAAGGTGTTTAGGTTGTCACTGGCCCTCAATGTGGAGAGCAGGGTGTTCCATTTTTTTAGCTAGGGTGTAGGAAGCAAAAGTTGACCAGCAGGGTGCTTAGGTTTGTGGATGGTAATAAGGTTTTGATGAGTGGATTTAAGGGGTCTTGGGGGGCTATAAGGTAGGAGGATATTAGATAAAGAAGGGCAGCTGGTGGGTTGAAATATTAACTTGTGGCTGAGACAATTTGGAGGAAGTCTAGCTGATTTGGGAGTTCAAGCCAGTTTAGAGTTAGTAGGGAGGAGCAATGGTGTGAGGAGGCTTTTGCTTTTGTGGCAAAAGTACAGTTTTGTACCTACCATAAATGTAGATGTTCGAGTGCTAATACAGCTGCAGTCATAACAGATGGGTTCTCCTGCCGTCAGGCGAGTCCTCGGTCGGCCGAATTCCAAAGTCTAGGTCCAGCGTCGGTTGTCATCGCTTCTTCCCTGACGTCAGTGCGACAGGGGTATAAAAGAACCAGCCGACGCCATTTTCTTCAGTTTTTCTTGCCCCAGATGTCAGGTGCCCCCATAAGAAAGGCAATACATAAATTTGTGTAATAAAGCAATGCCATATAATCAAAATACAGTAGTGCAAGCAAATACACCATAAATGAATACCCCAATCAGGTTGTATGAGGAGGTGTTAGCCAATAGGCCTGTCCCAAGAGGGGAAGGAGGGAGGGAAACCTGGACTGCAGCTGTATTAGCACTCAAACATCTACATTTATGGTAGGTACAAAACTGTACTATGTTCATCGTGCATACAGCTGCAGTCATAACAGATGGGTAGAATCCCAAAGCTAAGAAAGGGGTGGTAGGCACTAGGTGGAACCAGGAGGAGCCAGGATGCCCTGCAAGACTGCAGTGGCAAAGCCTGCTCTAGATTTGGAGTATAATGGACGGAGGTAGTGTTTGGAGAAGGTATGCAGAGAACTCCAAGTGGCTGCTTCCAAAATATCTTTGGTAGGAACTCCTCTGAGGAAAGCTGCAGAGGTAGCCGTGGCCCTTGTGGAGTGAGATCTGATGCCTGTAGGTACAGTTTTGCCATGAAAAGAATAACAAAAGCGTATGCAGTGGGCTATCCATTTCGAGATTGTCTGTTTGGAAATTGGCTTCCCTTGAGCTCCTATAGCATAGGACACAAAGAGCTGTTCTGATTTTCTGAAAGGCTTTGTTCTGTCCAAATAATAACGCAGTTGTCTGTGGATGTACAAGGAATGTAGTAATCTCTCTCCTTTGTTTTGAGGATTAGGATAAAAGGTAGGTAAGTGTATAGCCTGACTCAAAGCTACCCTGGATACCACTTTTGGCATAAAGGACGGGTTGGTTCATAAGGAAAAGTACAGTTTTGTACCTACCATAAATGTAGATGTCCGAACAGGATAGCATCTGCAGTCATAACAAATGGGTTGTCCTGTCGTCAGGCAGCCCTTCGGTCGGCCGGATTCCAAAGTCTGGGTCCGGCTTCGGCTGATGTCGCACTTCACCCGACGTCATCTCTGCTGGTCTTCGGGTATAAAGGCATCAGCCGACGCCATTTTCCTCAGTGTTTCTTGCCCCAGATGCCAGTTGCCCTCTTGGTAAGCTAAAATTTTGGATAAATGCCAATGTTTCCAAAAAGGTAGAAGGCAAACACAAAAAATAATAATGTATGTACATATATACAAACAAATACACCATAAGAGACTCCCCCCCAGCTAGCTATTAGGAGGGTAAATACCCTAGCAGTACCACAGAGGGGAAGGAGGGTGGGTAATTCTGACTGCAGATGCTATCCTGTTCGGACATCTACATTTATGGTAGGTACAAAACTGTACTATGTCCTTCAAGGATGCATCTGCAGTCATAACAAATGGGTAGAATACCATAGCCAAACTAGGGGAGGAGGAAGAAGAATTATGGTGTAGTTAGGATCCTTGCAGTACAGCAGTGGCAAACCCTGCTCGAATCTAGAGTATAGAGGTAAATTATAATGCTTGGCAAATGTATGCACGGAGGTCCAAGTAGCCGCCTCAATAATGTCCTTGGTTGCCACTCCTCGAGAAAGCTGTGGTAGTGGCTGTAGCCCTTGTAGAATGAGGTCTTATGTTCTGTGGAATTGGTTTTCCGTGGTAGGAGTAACAGAATCTTATGCAATTTCCTATCCATTTGGAGATTGTCTGTTTGGAAATTGCTTTTCCTTCCCTTCCTGTTGCATAGGCTACTAAAAGCTGGTCAGTTTTTCTGTTACCTTTGGTTCTGTCCAGGTAGTAGCGTAACTGTCTATGTACATCCAAGGTATGCAGCAGTCTTTCCCCCCTGTTCTGTGGATTGGGAAAGAAGGTAGGTAGGTGGATTGCCTGGTTTAAAGCCACTCTGGATACCACCTTAGGCATAAATGTAGGATTAGTTCTCATGGACACCCTATCTTGATGGAAGATTAGGAAGGGTTGTACTGCCATTAAGGCCTGTAGTTCAAACCCTCCTTGCTGAAGTAATTGCCAGTAGGAAAGCAGTTTTCCATGATAGGTGTTGAAGATCTGCTGTTGCTGCTGGTTCAAATGGAGGGAGTGTCAATTTTTCTAGCACGAAGTTCAAGTCCCATGCTGGTAATGGTGGTTTCCTAGGAGGTTTTACATTCTTGATCCCTCTGAGGAACTGCCTGAGTAGAGGATGAAAAGACAGGTGGATCGAAGTTGTATTCTGCTGAAATAGCTGATGCATGTATCTTGATGGAGGAATAGGACAGGCCTGTATGTAGAAGCTCTGCCAAGTACTCCAGGATGTTAGCAATATCTATGTTCGACACATCTTTTCCTCTTTCAGTACTCCAAATGACAAATCTTTTCCATTTCCTGCATAGTTCCTTCTGGTTGAAGGTCTGCGGCTTCAAGGATAATGTCTTTAACCCTTTGGGATAGGTCTGGGTTAGCTGCTGCTATGTGATGTTCCAGGCAGTCAGTTGCAAGGTTTTTAGGTTTGGGTGCATGATGTTGTAGTTGTTCTGAGTTAACATCAAAGGCATCAGGGGTATTGACCACATTCTCCCCTGAGACATGCTCCTCAGCAATGGATACCAGTGTTGTCTTGGCCAATTCGGAGCTATCAGGATTATCCTTGGTCGTTCCTCTTTGATTTTCAGTAGTACCTTGTGCATCAAAGGAAGATGTGGATATGCATATGCTGTCAGGCCTTTCCAACTGAAGGATAGAGAGTCCACCTTCCATGCAAGTGGGTGGTATGTCCTTGTGCAGAATTTTTGAGCTGGTGATTGAGTGGGGATGCGAATAGGTCTATTTGTGGCATTCCCCATTTCTTTGTGATGGCCTTGAAGATGTCCGGTGTAGCATCCATTCGTGAGCATCCGAGGTGGTTCTGCTTAACATGTCTGCTAGGGTGTTTTCTTTTCCGGCACAAATATTGCCTGTAACTGGATGTTGTAGCTCAGAGCCATATTCCAAAGGTCCAGAGTCATTCTGCATAGGGGTATGAATGAGTACCTCCCTGTTTGTTGATGTACCACATGACTGTGGTGTTGTCTGTCCTTATCATTAAATGGCCTTCTTTGAGGAATGGTCTGAATTTCTGGATTGCTAGTTTTACTGCCAGCATTTCTTTTTGGTTTATGTGCAGGTGCAGCTGGTCTGGAGTCCACAATCCTTGTATGCATTTGTCCAACATGTGCGCCCTCCAGCCTAGGTCTGAGGCGTCCGTTGTGATGGTTTGGCTTGCTTGAGAGTTGTGGAAGGGCAAGCCTGGGTTTGACTGGCATGCTTGAGCCCACCATAGGAACTCCTGTTTCAGGCATGGGATTAGTGGGATTTGGTTTCTAAGCTGTGCCTGTGTTGAGACCATAAATTCTTTAGGTACCACTGTAGCTTTCTCATATGCAGTCTGGCATGTGGGACCAAGATTATGCATGATGCCATGAAGCCCAAGGCCTGCAGTACTTTTCTTGCTGTTAGTTTGTTCTGCTTTGTTAATGCCAAGAAGTAAAGAGGGAGTTGTCTTTGTTTTTCTGCAGTTAGGAATGCCATTTGTTTTGCTGTGTCCAATTCACCCAAGAATGTTCTTGTTTGGGATGGTATCAGTCTTGACTTTTGTAAATTGACTGTGTATCCCAGGGCTTGTAGTAAGCAAATGACTCTTTGCAAATCTGTTGTCAGCTTGCTTTTGTTGTCCGCTTGTAACAGGCAGTCGTCCAGGTATGGATAAATTTGGATTCCCTGTAGCCTGCAGTGAGCGATTACTGATGCCAGGCATTTTGTGAATACTCTGGGCGCAGTAGATAAGCCAAAGGGCAATGCTGAGAATTGATAATGCTCTGATCCTGCAAGAAATCTGAGGTATCTTCTGCAATTTGGTCGTATGGGGACTTGCAGGTATGCCTCCTTGAGATCTAGAGTTACCAGCCAATACTCCTTGCCCAGCATGGGAAGAAGTTGCTGTAGGGTCAGCATTTTGAATTTTGGGACAATGATGTATGTGTTTAAGGCGGACAGGTCGAGAATAGGTCTCCAACTTTTCTCTTTTCTTGGTACTAGGAAGAGTCTGGAGTAGAATCCTTTGCCCTGTTCTGTTATTGGTACTCTTTCCACAGCTCTTATCTTTGTTAATTGCGCTATCTGCTTTAGAGCTTCTGTTTTTTGATTTGGAGGTAGGTTTGGCATTCCTCTTTTTACTGGTAAGGTGTGGAAGTGGAACCTGTAGCCTTGGTCTATGGTTTGCAAAATCCACTTGTCTTTTGTGATATAGTGCCAATTTTTGAAAATAAGGCTAACTTTCCGCCTAAAGGTGCTGTTATTTGCTCCCTGGTAGGCGGTGTCAGAGCCAAGTCACTGTGATTGTCCTGTTGCAGTGGCAGTGGTTGTGTCTGTGCCTCGGTTATTGCCTTGCCACTGTCGTCCTCTGTAGGCACCTCCTCTGGATTGATTTCTGCCTCTAGAGCGTCTATTCCTGCCTCTTTGAGATTTTGAGGAGTCTGGAAAGGACCAATTTTGGCAGGCCAGTTCCTGCTAAACCTTGGGGCTGAACCTGTAAGAAATCCTTAACTGTTTGTACAGATTTTGCCTTCTCTTCCATTTTCTTCATTACTTGCTGAGCAGGTGTACCAAATAGACTGGCCTTATCCATAGGAGCATCTAACAGCTTTGCTTTAACATGATCCGGCAAGACCTGTTCTTTCAACCATGCATGCCTTCTTATCACTGTGCCAGTCATGGCTGATCTAAATGAAGCCTCCAGTGCATCATAGCCACATTTTAAAGAATGGTTACTAACCTGCTGAATGTTATTCACCATTTCTAAAACATATTTCTTATCTAAGGAGTCATCAGTGGACAGCTTCTTAGTTAACTGATCAAGCATAAACTCTTGGTATTGGATCATATGAAACTGACAGTTTAAAGCTCTAGCTGAGAGAGTAGCAGAGGTGTAAACTTTTTTCCCCATCTCTCTAAGGACCTGGATTCCCTTTCAGAAGGAATAGGGTTTTGCTGAGGTCGAGGCTACTGCCTTAGGCCCCTGGGATATAGTTTCAGGATCTGCAAGTGGGGCCTTGTATAGGTGGTGATGAGTGTCTGGCACCCTGTAAAATCTATCTGGTTTGGCAGGGGCTGGAGGTAAAGTATCAGGAGCAGTGCAAACATCATTAAATGCATCATCCACAACAGGCAGTACTGGAGGTATAGCTAAGGGCCTATGTTGTGGTAAGTGCAGAAATGTCCTAAGCCTTTTCTGGAATCTGAGAAATCTTGTCCCTGCCATTGGAATTGTTCTCTCATGGCATGTAAGGTTTCCCCAAAGGAAAATTCCTCTGGTGGAGAGGCAGATGGAATGGATTCCTCAGCATCGGAATCTTCATAAGTAGAAAAGGGAGCCTCTGGCTGATCTGTAATGTCTGAGTCATCGAAGAATCATCAGAGGACACTGGCTCGGGGCTCTGCTCTAGGTCTCTTTCTGGTGGCTGAGAGGCCCTGTCTGGGTGAGATTGGGATCCCTAATTAAGGATATTAAATCCTCTGCCAGAGTAAGCATTTGTGAACTAGAAGTGGGCCTGTGTGAGGGGGCTTAACAGGCACTGATTTAACAGTTTTGGCTGCTTTAGCCCTGGCAAAGGCCTTAATAGACATGGCTGCAGGAGGCCTAGTAGCACCACGTGCTGGGGTAGAGACATCCAAAGGAATGGTGTCTGATAAATCACTAGGAACCACAGTAGTAGGCAAAACTTCTGAGGCCGATTCAACTAAGGTAGCAGGTGCCTCAGTAGTAGTCATGGATTCGGCTGAAGATTGACCGGTTTTCGGTTTCGGCGAAACCGAGACACTCGCAGCCTGCTTAACCGTGGTTTCAGCGAAACCAGCGGACCGCGAGTGTCGGTCTTTTCTTTGCGTTTTTAACAATTTGGGAGTCGGAGGATCCGGCGGCATAATGTACGCAAAATCTGAGCGAAAAACTGTTCAGCAAACTCCGACCGCCTAAGCGTTCGTCGGTTGAAGGAAGCACAGGACGAACAGGCTGCTACGTCGTGGTCTGGGCCTAAGCAAGGCAGGCAGTAAGAGTGGAAATCTTTATGAGGTATTTGTTTCCCACAAGTTAAACAGTTATTGACTTTTTCTGACATCGGCTGAGGCAAGAAAGAGTCCCCAATGGGTACTTAGCTTTTAGAAGTCTTAGTAGTATTGTAGTATTAATCTCTGGATCTGACCGACCGGCACTTGCGAACAGCTTCTGCTTGAGCCGGGCAAGAAAGACTGAGGAAAATGGCGTCGGCTGATGCCTTTATACCCGAAGACCAGCAGAGATGACGTCGGGTGAAGTGCGACATCAGCGGCCGGACCCAGACTTTGGAATCCGGCCGACCGAAGGGCTGCCTGACGACAGGACAACCCATTTGTTATGACTGCAGATGCATCCTTGAAGGACATCTCTGTCCTGATGGAAGATGATAAAAGGCTGCACAGCCATGAGGGCTTGTAGTTCCGATACCCTACAAGCTGAGGTAATAGCCAGAAGGAAAGCTGTTTTCCAGGACAAATATTGCAAATCTGTTGAGGCAGCTGGTTCAAAAGGGGGCAAGGTCAGCTTTTCTAGAATGAAATTGAGATCCCAAGCAGGTATTGGTTGTTTCTTGGGGGTTTTATATTCTTAGCCCCTCTGAGGAACTGTCTTAAGAGGGGGTGAGAGAATAAAGGTGGATCAGTGTTGTATTCTGCAGAAATGGCAGAGGCATGGATTTTGATGGAGGAGAATGAAAGTCTACTGCTTAGCAGCTCAGCTAGATACTGTAAATATCTGAGGTAAATTCAGTTTTCCAGGATTCTGGCCCTTTTTCTCATTCCAGGCACAAAACCGTTTCCATTTTGCGGAGTAAGCTTTTCTAGTAGACGGCCTTCTGGCCTCCAAAATGACATCCTGCACCTCCTTGGAGAGTAGGGTCTGTTGTGATGTTAAGGAATCTTCCATGCGGCCAGACTGAGTGTTTTCAGCTGACTGTGAAGAGTTTTGAAGCTGTGCTGAGTCAGAAGAAGAGGCATTAGAGGCACGGTCCATGGTGGGGAATGCGTCAGGCTCCTCAGGAGTGGGTACCAGTGTTGTCTTGGCCAGTCTGGAGCAATGAGAATCATCTTTGGTCTGTCTGCTCTGGTTTTTAATAGAACTTTGGGCAGCAGAGGAAGAGGTGGGAAGGCATAAACTGTCATTGTTGTCCAACTGAAAGAAAGAGCGTCCACTCTCTCCAGGCCTTTGGATGAAAAATCCTTGAGCAGAATTTTGTCAATTGGTGATTTTTGTGGGAGGCAAAGAGATCTATGTCTGGCCTTCCCCATGCTTTAATTATCTCTGTAAAAACTTGAGGATGCAACTTCCATTCGTGTGGATCTGTCATATTTCTGCTTAGGTTGTCTGCCAGCGTGTTTTCCTTGCCTGGCAAGTACTGCGCTTGAAGTTCGATTTGTAAGTCCAGAGCCATGTTCCAAAGTGACTTGGCCAGCCTGCATAGGGGGTACGAATGGGTTCCTCCCTGTTTATGTACCACATTACTGTGGTGTTGTCTCTCCTTATCAATAGTTGACCTGGATGCAGAAGGTCTTTGAAAGCTATAATAGCATTTATTACTGCTAGCATTTCCTTTTGATTGATGTGAAGGTGCTTTTCTTTTTGGGACCATTTGCCTTGAATGCACCGATCTGTCATGTGCGCCCCCCAGGCGTAGTCCGAGGCGTCTGTTGTGATTACTTGATTTGCTTGAGGCTTGCTGAATGGGAGACCTGTGTTTGTTTGGCATGCTTGAGCCCACCACAGAAATTCCTTTTGAAGACATGGAATTAGTGGTATTATTGTTTCCAAACTGTGGCTGTGTTGAGACCATAGGTTTTTCAGGTACCATTGAAGTTTCCTCATATGCAGCTTTGCACATGGGATTAGTAGGATACAAGATGCCATGAATCCCAGAGCCTGCAGGATTTTCCTTGCAGTCAGCCTGGTGAAATTTGCTAGTGTTCTGAAGTATTGAGTTAGTTGCCCTGCTTCTCTGGCGTGAGGTAGGCCATCTGGGTGTTTGTGTCCAAGTTGGCACCCAGGAAAATTATTTTCGAGAGGGTATTAGCCTTGATTTCTTTTGTTGACTGTGTATCCCAGAGAATTCGACAACATTATTACATAAGCCAGATGTTTCAGAAGTATGTGCTTGCTGTCCACTTGGATCAGGCAGTCGTCCAAATAGGGGTATATTTGTATCCCTTGAAGTCTGCAGTAGGCAATTACTGATGCCAGGCATTTCGTGAATACTCTGGGCGCAGTAGATAAGCCAAAGGGCAATGCAGAGAATTGATAATGGGTTGAACCTGCAAGAAATCTGAGGTATCTTCTGCAATTTTGTCTGATTGGGACATGCAGGTATGCCTCCTTGAGGTCCAATGTTACCAGCCAAGACTCCTTGCCCAGCATGGGAAGAAGCTGCTGTAAAGTGAGCATCTTGAATTTTGGTACGAGTAAAAATGCATTTAGGATGGATAGGTCCATAATAGGTCTCCAATCTTTTCCCTTCCTTGGTACCAGGAATAGTCTGGAATAAAAACCTTGACCTTGTTCGTGAGTAGGTACCTCTTGAATAGCTTTCATGTCCATGAGATCTGAAATTTGTCTTTGTGCCTCTGCCCTTTGTGTGGCAGGTTTGGCATGCCTCTCATTTCTGGAAGGGTGTGAAAATGGAATCTGTAGCCTCTGTTTATAATGTCCAGGATCCATTTGTCTTTTGTGACAATATGCCAATTTTTTGAAAATAATGCCAGTTTTCCGCCTAAGGGTGCTGCCATTTGAGCCTTGCTTGGCATGCAAAGGGGAAGTCATTGGGCTTGCTTTCTGAATGGCTGCGAACTATCCTCACCACCTCTTTGTGTAGGAGCTTGCCATTGTCTGCCTCTAAACGATCCTTGGGATTGCCCTCTGCCCCTCGGGCACCTGTATCTACCTCTTTGGGGTCTGTCCGTGGCTGGAAAGGACCAATTGTTGGAAGGCCAATTTCTACTGAAACGTGGGGGTTGTACCTGTAGAAAATCTTTCACTGTTTGCATTGATTTAGCCTTTTCCTCCATTTTCTTTAATACCTCCTCAGCATTAGCACCAAATAATACATCCTTTTGTAGAGGGGCATCTAGTAATTTAGCTTTGACATGATCTGGTAAGGTTGGTTCCTTGAGCCAGGCATGTCTACGTATGACTGATCCTGTAACAGCAGCTCTACATGAGGCCTCTAGAGCATCAAAACCACATTGCAAGGTATGTTTACCCACTTGTTCTGCACTATGCATCAAATCCTGCAACTCCTTCAAGTCTGGTTGTTCAGGTTGTGACATTTTACTTCTCAATTGTGATAACAGAAACTGTTGGTACTTTAGCATATGGAACTGGCAGTTTAATGCCTTCATGGTTAAGGTGGCAGAGGTATATACCTTTTTTCCTCACCTTTCTAAGGATCTGGAATCTCTCTCGGAAGGTAATGGATTTTTAGCAGTGGAGGCCTTAATTCCCTTGGGGCCCTGTGAGATGGTTTCTGGGTCAGCCGCATGGCTTTTGTATAAAAATTGGTGTGAGTGAGGAACCCGGTAGTACCTGTCAGGCTTGACTGGGGCTGGAGGTAAAGAACCCGGGTTAAGGCAGGCCTCCGAGTACACATCATCTAGTATGTCCCAGACAGGAGGTATAGCCAGAGGCCTGTGCTGAGGTAGCAACAGAAAATCCCTAAGCCTTTTCTTGGAATCTGAGTACTCTTGGCCTTCCCAGTGTAAGTGTTCCCTTAAGGTATGCAAGGTTTCCCCAAATGAGTAATCCGCTGGGGGGGATACAGAGGGAATGGACTCCTCTGCATCAGAATCTTCAAAAGGGGAGTAAGAATGTTCCTGTTCATCAGAGTGCTCTGAAATAATGGAGGCCTGATCAGAGGAGGGGGATTCTTCCTCCACTCTGGGCCTTTTGTCTGGGGGTTGAGAACCCTGATAAGAGTAATTAAATCCTCAGCCATTTTAAGCATCTGTTTTTTAGGCATGGGGCCTGGAGATGGGCCCTGTGTAGCTTGTCTCTTAGAATGCATGGCTGCTTTAGACTTAGTGAAAGCCTTGATGGAAAAAGAAGAGGAAGGTCTGAAGACACCTTGAGAGGAGGCAGACCTGTCTACATTTTGAGATTCACCACCAAGAGTGGCTTCGGTATCTGTAGTCGGGGTGTGGGCTGAGGAGCCTGTGACCTCGGGCACAGAAGACACCGCCAATGAAGTGTCGTTGGTAGTCAGGGGCTGTGTAGGCGCCTCGCTGAGAACTGGACCACCTGTAGTCGGCTTTGGCGTGGTGTCGGTAGAGGCCGCGGACCTCGTGTGTCGGTCCTTATCTTTGCGCTTTTTAGTCAAAACTGGAGTCGGAGTATCCGATGACATAATATAGTTAAATTTTTTGCCAAAATAATGCTGGGCGAACTCCGCCCGACACTTAATGGTGCGTTTGTTGAATGTAGCACAAAAACGATAGACCGAGACGTCGTGGTCTGGGCCTAAACAAGGAATACAGAGGGAATGAAAATCCTTATGCGGTATTTGCTTCCCACATGAAATACAATTATTAACTTTGTCTGACACTGGTCTGAGGCAAGAAATGTTTCCCCAACGGGGTTACTTAGCTTTCAAGAAGACTTCGGTTGCAAAATTTTCGTAATTTCAGGAGCTGGCTGACCGGCACTTGCGAACTGCTTCTGCTTCAGGCACCGCGTGGCAAGAAAGACTGAAGAAAATGGCTTCGGCTGGTTCTTTTATACCCCTGTCGCACTGACGTCAGGGAAGAAGCGACGACAACCGACGCCGGACCTAGACTTTGGAATTCGGCCGACCGAGGACCCGCCTGACGGCAGGAGAACCCATCTGTTATGACTGCAGCTGTATGCGCGATGAACATCCTGGAGATTTTGTTATAGCATACTTCTAGTTTGGAGGTGAGAGTGGAAGATAGATTAGTAAGTAGTGGAGCACCATATAGAAGAGATGGGAGAATATAGGTAGTGGCCAGGGTCAGTCTAGTGGAGGGAGAGAGGAAATGATTATTCCTGTAGAGTAGGCCGAGATTTATGTGGGTTTTCTTGATGTTAAGATGGATATGGGTGTTGAATTTTAGGTGTTCATCAATGGTGACCCCCAAGTGTTTGGCGGAGGGAACAAGATCAACGATAGAGCTGTTGAGGCTGGTAATTTGAAATGAGTTTTTATCAATGGGAATGGCTTTGGAGAGAGTGAATAGGAAGATTTTAGTTTTGTTAGCATTGAGTGAGTGGTGGTTTTGGAGCATCCATTTTTCAGTGGTTGAGAAGGCAGATTGAGTTAGAGATTTGAGTTCAGATTGGTTGGAGGCATAGCAGATCAGAGTAGAGTTATCTGCATATTGGACAATTCTGGTGTTTGGAATGGCATTGTGGAAATCATTAATGAAGATGTTGAATAGCAGAGGGCCAAGAATGGAGCCTTGGGGAACTCCTGTGGGTGTTGGAAGGAAGGTGGAAGAGGATTGGCCCCATTTCACTGCTTGGCACCTGTCAGAAAGATAGCTGGAGAACCAGGAAAGAGTTTTTGGGGAGATGTTAAGGTTAGATAGATGGTCTAGTAGATGGGTGTGAGAGATGGTATCGAAAGCTTTAGATAAATCTAATAGAACAGATGAAACTGAGTAGCCAGAGTCAAGGTTTGAATTGATAGTGTAAAAAGGAGAGAAGGGCTGTGTTGGTATTGTGTCCAGGGCAGAAGCCGTGTTGGGTAGGAGAGAGTAGTTGATATTCAGTTAGGAATGGCATGAGCTGTATGTGAATGCATTTTTCGAGAAGTTTAGAGATGGGAGAGAGGATAGCTATGGGGCAGAAGTTGGAGAAGTTACAGTTTTTGCCACCCTTGTGGAGTGGGAGAATAAAAGTAGAACGCCATAGTTTTGGTCCATATGACTCGAGTAGTGATCTATTGATCAGGATGCTGATAGGGAGAGCAATACTGTCAGAGGCAATTTTCAAGAAGGAGGAGGGAATGTTGTCAGGAGCATTGGTGCAAAGTTTGAGTTTATATAGAAGTTTTTTTATGAGGTTGGTGGATACAGGTTTAAGTTCGAAAATAGTGGGAGGAGATGGGGTGGAAGCTAGGGAGGAGGTGGGTAGAAGGGATGTTATTGGGGAAGATTTTGGTCAACTCAGCAATGGAAGAGGTGAAGAAGGTGTTAAATAGTTTGGCGATTTCTTGGTCAGATTTGCTAGTGTCAGGACAAGGGTTATTTGTGGTACCAGGCTTGAGAAGGGAGTTTATAGAGTTCCAGAATTGTTTGGGGTTTTTTGTATGATTTATTTGTAGTGGTTGTAATAGGTTTTTTTGTCTTTAATGGCTTGTTTTTTGGCTAGGTTTCGCAGCTGTTTGTATTTTAGTAGTAGCTCAGGCTGTTTATGATGGTGATAGTTTTTCCAAGATTTGTCTCTTTGTTGCATAATTTTCTTGGTAGCTTTTGTAAGCCAAGGGGCTGTTTTTGCTTTAACTCTTTTGGTTCGTGTTGGAGCTAGGGAGTTTAGGACAGAAAGGAATGAAGAGCTGAAGTCGTCTACGGCTTTGTCTAGAGGTAAGTTTTTTAGTGGGTTCCAGTCTGAGAGCTTAAGGGAGTCAGAGAAGGTAGAGGGATTAAAGTTAGGTTATGGGTTTGTAGGAGGTGGTGGGAGTATGGGGAAGAGGAAGCAGGGAGGTGGTCTCCTAATGGATCGGGAGTGACACCAGATGCAGTGATTTTATTTGGGTGGGACACTAGTATCCAGTCTAGGATGGAGCCTGGGCGGTTGGTCTTGTTGGGCCTGGTGATGGTGTGAATAAGTTGAAGCAGAATAATGGGAAGCGATTAAATATAAAAGCACAAAGACAAACCTCCAACAAAAAAGCAAATACACCAAAAAGGCTTTTAGGCATAGTAAAGGAAAGTAGAGGTATAGCCAAAAGAAGTTAGGGGGCTGGAGGGAGAGTAACCAGGACTGCAACAGTGAATACACTTGAACATCTACATTTATGGTAAGTGTACACAACTGTACTATGTTCTTCGTGTTTCACTGTTGCAGTCATTACATTTGGGTAGATTGCCAAAGCTTTCTGATCTTGTAGCCCAGGCAGATATGACCCTAGCCCTGAGTAGCATCCTGCCATCACCCAGAATGATACCACAGTACAAGAACAAAACGATTGACTTCAACAATTGGCTAAGCTTCTGGTGTCATTCTAAGGGGATCCAGTATCTGTCTGCCTGGGATGACATGATCGACAAACCACGATGCTTTGCCAGAGATGGCCTGCACCTGTCGCCCTTGGGATTCCGGATACTGGCTAAGGCTCTTGCCAACCCTATAGTGCCTTTTTTAGGCAAGATTCAAATGACAACTTCACCACCGTAACAGGTACAAGCAAGCAAAATCTGAGGGTAATGCTTCTCAATGCTAGAAGTCTAAACCTCAAAATGCACTCACTTGAGGCACTCCTTAAAATGGAGAACACTGACATCTGTGCAGTGACAGAGACCTGGTTCAAGGCTTCAGAGAGCACCCCTGCATTACCAGACTATAATTCATACCACACCTTTCGGCCACCTAACTTGGACCGAAGCACTAAAGGTGGAGGTGTGTTCATATTCATTAAGGATATCCACACCTCCAGGCTAGTTGCTCAGCATAATGCATCGGAGATTATTCAAGGGCAAATAACTCTGAGCAAGACCGCAATTCAGACTGTAGCTTGCTACAGATCCCCCACCATGCCCTAGGATTCCCGCTCCTCATTTCTTGATACACTGGAAAATATTAGGGTACAACCTAACACCCTAATGATGGGCGATTTCAACTACCCCACCATTAACTGGGAAAACTACTCGTGTACCAACTCTTGTGCTCAACGTTTTCTGGAATTCATAAATTCCAATGCCTTGGATCAACTTATCCACACCCCCACCAGGGGCAGCAATATCCTAGACCTGGTCATTACCAACACGGGCAACCAGTGTTCCACACCAGAGGTCAATTCCTCGTTGGTCAGATCCGACCACAAGCAAATCACCCTAGACATCCACATCCCAGCCCCCCCCCCCCAACCCCAATTAGGGAAACCACCGTAAACAATTTCTCCAAAGCCAACTTCACGCTTCTTTAGACAGAAATGGCAAACTTCACGACACCCATGCTGATGGACAATAGAGATACGACTGCTGAATCCTATACAGTTGCACTTTATAAGCACCTATACGAGTGCATGGATCGTGCAATCCCTAACAGAACCAAGATGCTATCCTCCAAAAAAAGGAAGCCAATCTGGTGGTCCCCTGCTATAAACAAACTCTACAACAGAAGAAAGAAACTGTTGCAAAAAAAGAGTAAAATCCCATGACTGGAGGAACTCCATGGTCAGCCTCAGTAAGAAGCTGAGATCCCTCATAAAATCCTCCAAAGCTAGTTACGAAAACAAAAGTGCCACTGATTCTAAAGACAACCACAAAGCATTCTATAGCTATGTCAAGAATCTCAATGGCAACACTCAGATCTGAGTTACAGCACAATGGCACTAAATATACAGAACCAACTGATATTGCCAACATCCTGGCAGATAGGTTTAGTGCTAACTTTACCCCACCCTCATCCCCTAAAGGGCCCATCTGTATACCGGAAGAATGCAAAGTATCTGTAATCACGGCTGCACAGGTAAAAAAAACTCTCTCCAAAGCCAAGAACGCAGCATCCATGGGACCTGACAACATCCCAGGCTGCATTCTACATGAACTACAGAATGAACTGGCACCCCATCTAAGCACCCTGTTCAATCATAGCCTCACCTCAGGCTTTGTGCCCACTGAATGGCGCACAGCAACGGTTATCCCACTCTACAAAGGAGGAGCCACCACAGACCCCGGGAAGTACCGCCACATTAGCCTGACGAGCCTGGTCTGCAAGGCTATGGGGCGTATCATCATGGAACTTATAAACAATGACATTGGTAATCTCCAAACTCTGGACCCTACCCAGTTCAGGTTTGTAAAAGGCAGATTCATGTCTCCTAAACCTGATAGACTTCTTTGAAGCGGTCACCAAAGCTGTAAATGAGGGTAAGGTGGTACACACAGCCTATCTAGATCTTGCCAAGGCTTTCAACACCATCCCCCACTCTGGAATTATAGACAAACTCCCTAAACTAGGTATAAATCCCTATGTCACAAGATGGGCTGCCAACTGGCTCACTGACCGAACCCACACTGTGAAAGTAGAAGACTCTAAATCCAACTTTAGACCAGTGACAAGTGGAGTACTACAGGGTTCAGTCCTAGGTCCTCTCCTGTTTGGTATCTACTTCTCTGAAGTAAAGGCTAACACAGAAGGTCTTTGGCTAACAAAGTTCGCAGATAACTGCAAACTAGGAGCCATAATCAAATCTCCTAATGATGTGGACATCCTACAAAAGGGCCTCTCTGAGACAGATGCCTGGTGTCAAAGCCATGGCCTCAAGCTGAATGCCAAAAAGTGCATTGTCATCCCTTTTGGTAAAAACTCTGTACCCATTAACTACCACATAGACGGTAGTCTGCTTAACACCGAAAGTGTGATAAGAGACCTTGGGACACAGGTGGACAGTAGTCTCTCCTTTGATAATCACATCGCCACAGTAGTCAGGAAATCCTTCTTTGTGGCACACCTCATCACAAAAGGTTTCTCATCCAGGAAAAAAGAGGTCATTGTTCCCCTCTACTCATCACTCATTAGACCCATTATAAAGTACAAAGCCCCTTTTGGTATGTACCTCACTAGACATCTACAACAACTGGAAAGGCCACAGAAATACATCACAAAGAGGATTACCGACCTCAAACAGATGCCCTACGCAGACAGTCTCAAAAAACTCCAGCTTCGCCTACTCAGAGGCGATCTTTGCCTAACATACAAAGCTATGTCAAACCCAGAGCTGCTGGACATGCTCCACGTAAAGAAATCCCAATCTCTCTGAGCTACATGCTCTAGGGACCTAAACCTTGTCACCACAATGAACAGAACATGCTGGAGGGATAGATTCTTATCTCAGAGACTTCCCATACTCTGGAACAAACTACCTATCTATATCAAACAAAGCTCCTCATTAGCACTCTTCAAGAAAAATCTTGACGATTGGATGGGAGATAGGAAATTCACCCTGGGGATCACTTCTGTGGCTCTGCTCGACAGGGGCACAGGAAAATAATTTTCTTGGGTGGCAAAAATCAGGGTACCGTTTGGCTAGGCTTATATAGGCCCTTGGGCCAATAGCCTAGTACCTACCTATGAACCTATGGTTGGGAGGAGGAATTTAGATAGCATTAGGGCCAGCTATAAGGCCCTGCAAGACTACAGTGGCAAAGCCAGCTCTGGATTTAGAGAAAATTGGCAAATGATAATGCTTGGTGAAAGTATGTACAGAACTCCAGGTAGCAGCTTCTAGGATGTCCCTGGTAGGGATGCCTCTGAGAAAGGCTGTAGAGGTATATGCAGCCCTGGTGGAGTGAGGTCTGATCCCCTGGGGGATAGGTTTTCCATGGTGCTTATAGCAGAAATGAATGCAATGGCTTATCCATTTAGAAATGGTTTGCTTTGAAATAGCCTTCCCCTCTGCCCCTGCAGCAAATGCCACCAGCAGTTGTTCAGATTTTCTTTGAGGTTTAGTCCTGTCCAAGTACAATCTAAGTTGTCTGTGCACATCTAACGAATGCATTATCCGTTCCCCTTTATTTTGTGGATTGGGAAAGAAGGTTGGCAAATGAATGGACTGATTAAGAGCCACACTGGATACCACCTTGGGCATGAAGGATGTATTGGTTCTGAGGGACACCCTGTCCGTATGAAAGATGATGAAAGGCTCCACTGCCATAAGGGCCTGTAATTCATATACCCTTCTAGCTGAAGTGATTGCTAAAAGGAAAGCTGTTTTCCAAGAAAGAAATTTTAAGTCTGCAGTAGCAGCTGGCTCAAAAGGAGGTAGGGTGGGTTTCTCCAAGACAAAGTTAAGGTCCCAGGCTGGGGTTGGAGCTCTCTTGGGTGGTCTCAAATTTTTGGCCCCTCTGAGGAACTGCTTGAACAGTGGATGAGTGAAGAGGGGCGGTTCTGTGTTATAATGAGCTGAAATGGCTGAGGCGTGGAATTTAATGGAGGAAAACAACAGGCCCTTGTGAAGCATCTCAGTTAAGTACTGTAAAATCTGCGGTAAACTGGGCGCTGCTGTGCTCATGCCTTGAGGTTGGTTCCAGGCACAGAATCTTTTCCATTTTTGAGCATAAGATTTTCTAGTACTAGGCCTCCTTTCCTCAAATGATATCCATCACAGGTTTGCTGAGGGATGGTAAAGGAGATATTAAGTAATTAGTCAGGCTGCAAGGTTCAGTGTTAGAAGCTGAAGGTGCAGAATCTGGTTCTCCTGCTGAGACAGCAAGGAAGGAGTCTGAGGCAGGTGCCATGGAGATAACCATGAGACACTGCGCAGGAGGGGGTACCAGTGTTGGCGTTGCCAGTCTGTAGCAATCAAAATCATCCTTGGTTTGTCATATTTGATTTTTAGTAGTACTTTGGAGAGCAGAGGCAGAGGGGGGAAGGCATAGACTGATAGGTTTTTCCAGCTGAAGGACAGAGCATCCACTTTCCAGGCTTGTTTGTGGGGAGTCCAATTGGTAGTTCTGGGGAGAGGCAAACAGGTTTATATCTGGGCTCCCCCATTTGCTTGTCAACATGTTGAAAATCCTTGGTTCCAGTTTCCACTCGTGTGGGTCCATGAGGTTTCTGCTTAGTCCGTCTGCCAATGTATTTAACTTTCCTGGCAGGAATTGAGCTTGTAGGTGCACTTGGTAGCTCAAGGCTGTGTTCCACAATGCCATGGCTAGTCTGCAGAAGGGGTAAGAATGTGTACCCCCTGCTTGTTTATGTACCACAACAGTGGTGTTGTCATTTACCATTAGTTGTCCTGGAAGAATGTGGTCCTTGAAGGCTGTCAGAACATTCTGTACAGCTAACATTTCTTTTTGACTGATATGCAGGTGCATTTGACTTGGGTTCCATTTGCCCTGAATGTACTTCCCTGCCAGGTGAGCCCCCCCATGCATAGTCTGATGCATCTGTTGTTAAGGTTTGGGTGGCAGGGGGTGGTGTGAAAGGTAGTCCCTTGTTGTGGTGGCAGGCCTCTGCCCACCAAAGGAACTCTAGGCGTAGGCAAGGTATGATGGGAATCATTGTTTCCAGGTCTTGAGAATGCGGACACCATAGGCTTTTTAGATACCACTGTAGTTTCCTCATATGCAGTCTTGCATATGGAATTAGAAGAATGCAGGAGGCCATGAAACCAAAGGCTTGCAGTATTTGTCTTGCAGATAGCAGGATTTTTGTGGCCACTTGTTTGACGTAGTTTGTCAAATGAATTTGTTTCTCTGGCGTGAGGTAAGCCATCTGGGAAGTTGTATTCAAGCTTGCTCCCAGGGATATAATTTGTTGACAGGGTACCAGGTGTGATTTCTTTTCGTTTATGGTGTACCCCAGACAAGTTAGAACCCTTTGTACAAAGGCCAGAGGATTCAAAAGTATGTCCTGGCTTTCTGCCTGAATTAGACAATCGTCCAGGTATGGGTATATTTGAATATTTCATTGTATGCAAAATGCAATAACTGGAGCTAGGCACTTTGTGAATACCCTGGGCACAGTAAATAAGCCAAAGGGCAGTGCAGAGAACTGATAGTACGTGCAGCCTTCTTTGAAGCGTAGGCATCTTCTGCAAGATTCCCTGATTGGGATGTGCAGGTATGCTTCTTTTAAATCTAGTGTTGCCAACCAGGCATCTTTGCCTAGCATAGGAAGTAATTGGTGAAGAGTCAGCATCTTGAATTTTGGAATCTCCAAAAAGGTGTTTAGAGTAGACAGGTCCAGGATAGGATGCCAAGAATTGTCTTTTCTCGGTACCAAAAAAAGTCTCGAATAGAAACTTTGTCCCTTTTCCTCTTCTGGTACAAGTTGAATAGCCCCCATGCTTAAGGGAGAAAGTACTTGTTTTTGGGCCTCTGCCCACTGATTTGGGGGTAGGTCCGGCCACCCGCTTGGTGTTGGCAACGTGTGGAAGTGAAATCTGTATCCCTGGGACACTATATTTAAAACCCATTTGTCTTGGGTAATGAGTTCCCAATTCTTTGCATGAAGAGCAATCTTTCCCCCCCTCAAAGGGGCTGTCAGTTGATAAGTGTTTGGAAATTTTAAAAGGAAGTCATTGAGACAGTTTACCATAGGGGAGAGTCTTATTATTCCCAGATTTGGAAGTGGAGGCCCCCACTGCTTAGGTCTGTGTGTCCCCCCGGGACTGAAACCTGGGGTTTTTGCTGAGTCTGGGTTTGGCTTGAGAGGATCTGGAAGGGGCTGGAAAGGACCAATTCTTAGAAGACCAGTGCCTACTAAATCTAGGAGGCTAAATTTGTAAAAACTTTTTAACAGTTTGCATAGCTTTAGCTTTGTCTTCCATCTTTTTAAGAACTTCCTCAGCCTTGTTGCCAAACAGGCGGTCCTGATTTAAAGGAGCATCCAACAATTTAGCTTTAACATGATCAGGCAAGGATTGCTCCTTCAGCCAAGCATGCCTTCTGAGCACAGACCCAGTAACAGCAGCCCTGCAAGAGGCCTCTAATGAATCAAAACCACATTGCAAAATATGTTTTCCAACTTGCTCAGCAGAATGCATTAAATCCTGTAATTCTTTATTTTCCACACAGTCAGGAATCAACATAATTTTCTGTTTAAGCAGTCCAATAACATGTTGCTGATACTTTAACATATGAAATTGGCAGTTTAAAGCCCTAATGGCCAAGGTTGCAGAAGTATAAACCTTCTTACCCCATCTATCCAGTGCCCTGGAATCTCTATTAGAAGGGGTAGTATTTTTAGCAGTAGAAGCCTTAATGCCCTTGGACCCCTGTGAAATAGTCTCTGGATCTGCAATAGGATTTTTAAAAAGGAACTTGTGTGACTCAGGAACCCTGTAGTATCTGTCAGGTTTTCTGGGAGCAGGACGCAGGGAATCAGGGGCCAAACTAGATTTCGAGAAAGCATCATCAACAATGTCTAGTACAGGAGGACTAGCTAAAGGCCTATGCTGACGTAGGAGAAGGAAATCCCTAAGCCTCTTTTTTGATTCAGAAAAATCCTGGCTTTCCCAGTAGAGTATGTAAGGTTTCTCCAAAAGAAATATCCTCAGGAGGGGAAGCAGAGGGAATGGAGTCCTCTGCATCAGAATCTTCATAAGTAGATAAGGGCAAATCCAGATCATCAGAAGAATCAGGAAAATAATAGAATCCTGATCAGAAGATTCATAATCAACTTCAGTCCTAGGCCTCTTAGAATGGGGGGGGGGGGGGTTGGCTACCCCTGATTAGAGTTATTAGATCTTCAGCCAATCTTATCATTTGTTTTTTAGGCATAAAGGCCTGAGCATGTGGCCTGGGCGTCATTTTTTTAGGCATGGATTGAGATTTAGGCCTAAGTAAAGAAGGAGGTGTCAGTTTAATATGCACGCCCATATGCCTGAATACACCCTCAGAAGCCAGTGCCTGCACAGCGGCTATGGACCCATCCAAGGTAGAGACATCCGTGGGTTCCATAGCTGAAGCATCTCATGGCATACAGGACTCCGAATGGGTCTCAGTAGAGGCCTACGAATCAGAAGTAGTGGGTATCAGGGGCTGTGAAAGCACCTTACTGAATACTGGCGAACTGGCGACTGGCTTAGGAGAAGCGTCGTCGGCGGTTTTGGACCTCAGTGGCCTCTGTCTTTATCTTTGCGTTTTTTTGGAATCCTGTTAGTCTGATGGCTAACCAACGACATTTCTGGATAATTAAACAGAGAACCAAAATATTTAGAGGCAAAAATATATCGACGATGGATAGTGCGCTGATTAAATACAAGCACAAAACCGACAGCAAGGTATGTCGTGGTCAGGGCCTAGGCAAGGAATACAGTACGAATGAAAATCTTTATGAGGTATTTGCTTTCCTCAAGTAATGCAATTATTAACTTTTACTGACATCTGTAAGGAGCAAGAAAAAGTTTCCCCAACGGGGCACTTAGCTTTAGTCAAAGACTTCGGTTCTGAAACTCGAAAACGAAAATTTCAGGAGTCGGCCGACCGGCACTTGCGAACTGCTTCTGCTTCGGGCACCGCACGGCAAGAAAGACTGATGTAATGGCGTCGGCTGCATGTTTTATACCCCTGACGACCTGACGTCATGGAAGAAGGGACAGCAACCGACGCAGGACCCAAGACTTTGTTAATCAGGCAGACTGAGGGCTACCTGCAAGCAGATAACCCAAATGTAATGACTGCAACAGTGAAACACGAAGAACATCTGTATTAAGGTCTTCGTGTTTTACTGTTGCAGTCATCACACTTGGGTTGATTCCCAAAGCTAAGGAAGGGTGGAGGCAGTCAAGAAGTGTTAGGGCTGGCTAGCAGGCCTTGTAAGACTGCTGTAGCAAATCCAGCTCTGAATTTAGAAAAAATAGGTAAGTGGTAATACTTGGTGAAGGTGTGTACAGAACTCCAGATTGCAGTTTTCAAGAGGTCCCTGGTAGGACTCCCCCTGAGAAATGCTGTAGAGGTTGAAGTAGCTCTAGTGGAATTCTGATCACCAGAGGGGTAGGTTTTCCATGGTGCTCGTAGCAGAAATGGATGCAGTGTGCTATCCATTTGCAAATGGTTTGCTTTGAAATGGCCTTGCCCCTGTAGCAAAGCTGATTAGCAGCTGGTCAGATTTTCTGAAAGACTTAGTCCTGTCAAGATAGAACCTGAGCTGTCTGTGCACGTCCAAGGAGTGCAGGATCCTTTCACCTTTATTCTGAGGATTAGGGAAAAAGGTTGGCAAATGGATGGATTGGTTTAAAGCCACACTGGATACCACCTTGGGCATAAAGGAAGGGTTAGTCTTGAGGGAAACCCTGTCAGCATGGAAAATAATGAAGGGCTGCACCACCATTAGTGCCTGTAACTCAGACACTCTTCTTGCTGAAGTAATAGCTAGAAGTAAGGCTGTTTTCCAAGAGAGGAATTTTAACTCTGCTGAAGCAGCAGGTTCAAAGGGGGGGGGGTGCTTCTCCAGTACAAAGTTAAGGTCCCGGGTCGGGGTGGGAGCTCTCCTAGGGAGCCTTAAATTGTTAGCTCCTCTCAGGAACTGTTTGATGAGAGGGTGAGAAAAAAGAGGAGTCTCAGTATTATAATGAGCTGAGATACCAGAGGCATGAATCTTAATGGATGAGAAGGATGGGCCTCTGTGGAACAGCTCTGCTAGGTAATCAAGGATTTGGGGTAAGTTGGACACAGCTGTGCCCTTTCCTTGAGACTGACTCCAAGAACAATATATTTCCCACTTTTCAGCATAGTACTAGGCCTTCTGGCCTCAAGGATGATGTCCAACACCTGTTTGCTGAGGGATGCTGGTGGTGCATTTAGGGAATAAGCCAGGCCGCAAGGTTTAGGGTTAGCAGCTGTGGATGCAATATCTGTTCTGCCTGCTGAGAGTGATGTAGGTGCCAGGGTGGCACTGCTGTCAGACTGCATAAGAGTGGATACCAGTGCTGGCGTGGCCAGTCTGGTGCAACAAGGATTGCCCTTGGCCTGTCCTGTTTGATCTTGAGTAGTACTTTTGAGAGGAGGGGCAGAAGAGGAAAGGCATAAATTGAGAGGTTTTCCCATGTAAAGGATAGGGCGTCCATCTTCCAGGCTCTGCTGTGAGGGTTCCTGGTGCAAAGTTTGCTCAATTGGTGGTTTTGGGGGGGGGAGGCAAAAAGGTCCACCTCCAGTGTTCCCCACATCTGGGTTAGAAGTTTGAATGAGTTGGGGTCCAGTTTCCACTCGTGAGGATAGAGTAAATTTCTGCTTAAGTCATCTGCCAGTGAATTTTTCTTGCCTGGCAGGAACTGAGCTTGTAGGTGCACTTGGATGCTCAAGCCTGTGTTCTACAGAGCCATGGCTAACCTACTGAGTGGGTAAGAATGAGTTCCGCCCTGCTTGTTTATGTACCACATAACTGTGGTGTTGTCTGACTTCATCAGGAGCTGTCCTGGAAGGATAAGGTATTTGAAGACTGTCAGAGCATTCTGTGCAGCTAACATCTCTATCTGATTGACATGCAGGGGAATTTGTTCTGGGCTCCATTTACCTTGAATGCATTTGCCTGCCATGTGAGCCCCCCATGCATAGTCTGCCCCATGCATAGTCTGATGCGTCTGTTGTCAGGGTTTGGATGGCAAGGGGGTGAGTGAAAGGAAGTCGCTTGTTATAGCTGCATGCTTCTGCCCACCAATGGAACTCTGCCCTTAGACAAGGTATGATAGAAATCACTGTTTCTAGGTCCTGAGAATGTTGACACCAGAGACTTTTTAAATACCACTGAAGTTTCCTCATATGCAGTCTTGCATATGGAATTAGCAGAATGCATGAGGCCATTAACCCTAGGGCTTGCAGTATTTTCCTTGCAGATAGCTGGGTTTTGTTGGCCATTAGTTTGAAATAGTTTGTCAAATGGAGCTGCTTTTCTGGAGTGAGGAATGCCATCTGGGAAGTTGTATTCAACCTTGCTCCCAGAATACTATTTGTTGGCTGGGCACCAATTGTGATTTCTTTTTGTTGATGACGTATCCCAGTGAAGTTAGAAGTCCTTTTACAAATGCCAGGTGCTGAAGTAGCAATTCCTGACTGTCCGTCTGAATCAGGCAATCGTCCAATTATGGGTAGATTTGAATATTTCTCTGCCTACAGTATGCAATGGCTGTAGCCAGACATTTTGTGAATACTCTGAGCACAGTAGATAAGCCAGAGGGAAGTGCAGAGAACTGATAGTGCATAGAGCCTGCCCTGAAACGGAGATATTTCCTGCAAGACTCCTTTATGGGGATGTGCAGATAAGCTTCTTTTAAGTCTAGGGTGACTAACCAGGCATCCTTGGCTAGCATAGGAAGAAGCTGTTGCAGTGTAAGCATTTTGAATTTTGGGACCACCAGAAAGGTGTTGAGAAATGATAGAGCCAATGATAGGGCATCAAGAGCCCCCTTTTCTGGGCACCAGGAGCAGTCTGGAGTAGAAACCCTGTCCCCTTTGTTCTACTGGAACAGGTTGAACAGCCCAGATATGGAGAAGGGAAAATACTTGCTTTTGAGCCTCTGCGCACTGGTTTGGAGGAAGGCCTGGCAACCCGCTTGGAGTTGGCAGTGAGTGGAAGTAGAATCTGCATCTCTGGGATACAATGTTTAGAACCCATCGGTCCTGAGTAATGGACATCCAGTTTTTTGCATGAAGGGCGAGTTTGCCTCCTAGGGGCCCCAAGTATGGGCATGGTTGGAAAGGATAATTGGAAAGTCATTGTGAACTTTTTACATATGGGGGTGGCTTAACCACTCCCTGGTTTTGAGGTGGAAACACTCAATTGTTTAGATCTCTGCATACCCTGAGACTGTAGTCTTGGTGGTCTGTTTCCCCTGGGTTTGGACCGAGAAGGCCTGAGAGGGACTGGAAAGGACCAGTTTTTTGAAGGCCAATGCCTACTGAATCTAGGTGGCTGCACCTGTAAGAAATCTTTGACGGTTTCCATAGATTTAGCTTTTTCTTTCATCTTTTTAAGAACTACTACTGCTTTTGTGCCAAACAAATGCTTGGGATTTAATGGAACATCTTGTAATTTTGGCTATGACATGGCCAGGCAAGACTTTTTCCTTTAGCCAAGCACGCCTTCTCAATACAGACTCAGTGACAGCAAGCCCTGCAAGATGCTTCTAAGGCATCAAACCCACACTGCAAAGTGTGTTTACTAACTTGGTTTGCAGAATGCATTAACTCTTGTAAATCTTTATTTTCTGCACAATCTGGATGTAACACCATTTTGTATTTAATTAATTCCATAACATGTTACTGGTACTTCAACATGTGAAACTGGCAATTCAAAGCCCTGATGCCAAGAGTTGCATAGGTATGTACGTTCTTACCCCATCTGTCTAAAGCTCTAGAAACCCTGTCTGAAGGGGTAGGGTTTTTGACTGTAGTAGCCTTAATGCCTTTAGGTCCCTGGGAAATAGTCTCTGGATCCGCAATAGGATTCTTAAAAGAGAAATTTGTGAGAGTCAGGTACTCTGTAGTACCTGTCAGGTTTTCTAGGAGCTGGTGGTAAGGTGTCAGGAGTAAGACTAGACTCCAAGAAGACATCTACAATATCCAGGACAGGGGGTATATCTAGAGGCCTGTGCTGAGGCAAATCTAAAAATTCCCAGAGTCTCTTTTTGGACTGAGGATAGTCCTGGCATTCCCAGCGGAAATGCTCTCTTAAGGTATGCAAGGTTTCACCAAAATAAAAATCCTCTGGAGGGGAGGCAGAGGGGAAGGATTCCTCTGCATCTGAGTCCTCATAGGTAGACAACAGTATGTCCTGGTAATCAGAAGGGTCAGATTCATTGGACTCCTGGTCTGTGGAATTAGAAGGAAATTCAATTCTTCGTCTTTTGGCAGGGGAAGGCTGGCTTCCGCTAATTAGAGTAATAAGGTCCTTGGGCATTCTAAGTATTTGTTTTTGTGGCATGTGAGCTTGAGCATGCGCTTTGGACGTCGGTTTTCTAGGCACAGTGTGAACTCTGGGCCGGAGAAACTTGGTAGTTTTAGTTGGAAATGAAGCTGTCAGTTTAATATGAATATCGGTAGGTTGGAATACACCCTCAGATGCCGGTGCCTGCACAGCGGCTCTGGACCCATCCAAGGTAGAGACATCTGCAGGTTCCATAGTCGAAGAAGCATCTGCAGCATACCAGACTCTGAATGGGTCTCAGCAGATGCCTGCGAATCTGTAGAAGCAGGCATCAAGGGCTGCAAAGGTGCCTCACTGAGTACCGGCGGACTGGCAACTAACTTGGAGGAAGCTTCGTGGGCAGTTTTTGACCTATGAGGTCTGTCGCTGTCTTTGCGCTTTTTTCGGAAGATTGGTAGTCGGATGGCTTATCGAAGCCATTTCAGAATACGGAGAACGAGAGCGAAAGAATTTAGCTACAAAATTAGCCCAACGAATGGTTCGGGCATTAAACAAGGCACAAAACCGACAGCAAGGGATGTTGTGGTCTGGGCCTAAACAGGTGATGCAGTAAGAATGAAAATCTCTGTGAGGTATTTGCTTTCCACAGGCAAGACAATTGCTAATTTTTTCTGACATTGGTTAGAGCAAGAAAAAAGAATCCTCAACAGGGTACTTAGCTTTAGAAGACTTCAGGTCTGAAACTCGAAAAAACAAAAATTTCAGGTAGCGGTCAACCGGCACTTGCAAACTGCTTCTGCTTCGGCCTCCTTCTCGGCAAGAAAGACTGAAGTGATGGTGTTGGCTGCATGTTTTATACCCCTGACAACCTGATGTCATGGAAAAGGCGACAGCAACTGATGCAGAAATCCCAAGACTCTGGTGTTCGGGCCGACTGAGGGCTACCAGCAGGCAGATAACCAGTGTGTGATGACTGCAACAGTGAAACACGAAGAACATTC
The DNA here is from genome assembly GCF_019279795.1 of Protopterus annectens. Lineage (NCBI taxonomy): Eukaryota > Metazoa > Chordata > Ceratodontiformes > Protopteridae > Protopterus > Protopterus annectens. The sequence goes on along the minus strand of NC_056747.1, from coordinate 337,740,083 downwards.
AAGAACCCACAGAGTATGGTCCTAGCAAAGGCTGTCCTGGCCCTTTAGAGAGAATCAAATATGTAAGGCTTTGTATATGTATACAGGATCAATAAGCTGCATCTACAATGTTTTGGGAGTCCACTACTTTCCAGTATGCCAAACAAGGCTCTAGGTGAATGTACCTTGATATTGCCTAGAATTGTTTTATCGTGATGGGAATAACAAAAGGAAAAAAATAGCAAGGAACAATATCTGGTAATTGTCTGAACTGACAAGGGTTGTCCCTTCTTTGTTCCAGTATATGAAGTTCATTGTTGTTCATCTTTCAAAAAGCACTCAGTAGTGACAAGATATCAGAGATGCATAAGTATTGCCAGAGTATAAAGAAGCCGTTCTCCCTGGTTATACATTTCCTGACGGAATGCAGAAGATACACATCCATATTCAAAGCAACCTCTGAAACTACTAAAAATATGAATGGGGGATTTGTTCTAAAAATAACTCTATATCTACCGAAAATTGAATAGGATTTACTCACCATGAGATCTTGCAACTCTGATATGCTTTTGCAGATGTCTGAGCAATAAGCAATATGCCTTAACTCCAACTATTCTCTGTCTCATACCGCCTACTTACAGATCATCTCTGCTTGACTTACAAAGCCATGTCTAACCCAGCTCTGTTAGAAATGCTATATCTAAAGAAATCCCAATCCCTCTGCACCACATGCTCCAGAGGCATCAACCTCCTTATCACAATCAACAGAAGAAGCTGGAGGGACAGGTTCACAACCCAGAGACTGCCCATGCTATAGAATAGACTTCCCATACATGTCAAGCAGAGGGTAGACATAATTTACTTTGCCAGCACAAAGTAAAAATACCAACAAAGTGCCACCTGTTTAACAGATGGTCTTACATGTGAACATTTTTTTTGTAAAGCAGCTTAAACAATACCTGTGAAGAAAGAGAAGAGTCCATGAGTAGGCATGCTAAAAAGGCTGACAGATACCCTTTACTAAAAAGAACTTGCCTAATAATGCAGTAAATTGTTGGTATTCCTGAAGAGACTTAGTCCCAATTACTTGTTAAAAACAAAAAGTAGAAACAATATTATTTCTGTTTGGAAGAGTTCCCGAAAGGGGGCTCTTCTGCCAGAAATGGAAGATCAGAGCTGACTGTTGATCCTATGAAGCCCAGAGGTGCTTCCTGAAAGGCAGCAAGAAAGTGGCATGCAGGCTGCTGTTGTTCTCCTCATGAATCTCAACACATAGCAGCCTAGGGGTATGCGTGGATGGGAGACAGAGACTTTTTAAGAATGGCTGGCCTCTACAGCCTTGACAGAATAAAACCCAAATAGTAATAAGCTAATGTGGCAGTGAGAATGATAATCAAATAATGCTGAATACTCTGCAGAATATTTTGCACTATAAATACACATTAAAGTACAGTGCTATCAAAGTATATTCAAGTTTAGGTTTTTACATTCAGCTCAAGCGACGTACAACTTGGCTCACACAATGGGACACAAAAAGGAATAAAAATGTGCATGCTCTACTTTCTGGAAAATAGTTTATGCAGGAAAGTATTCCAAAACAGGTTAAATAGAACACAACTTTTTGATAGGCTGTTAATTCATAATCACGTTTTCGTCATACTAACATGTATCATGCAACAAACCTTATTCTATATGTGCACACAAAAAAAAAATAAAAATAAAAATAAAATAAAAAGAATCTGCAAGAGTTAACTACATCAAATTTTGTCTTACTCAAAAAAAGAAAATAGTGAATTTTGCAATTACAAAGTTTTTCACTTTAGAACAGTAAACCAACACAAAGGTCATGTCTCCATCAATACACAGGATACCTTATGGAAATGGGGACAGACCTGGGGGTCATTAGCACAAATGAACCCTATAAGTATCAGTTGTATACAACTACTGCTCAATTACACTTTAATGTGGCCACCGCAAAACCGGAACTTCTTACAGTTTATCTGAAACAGGTGAAGTGAACTTTTTGATAAAAAGAAAATCTACACAGACTAGATTATGCAAAACACATGGTTACGTGAATCAGAAGCCAGAATCTAAACTACTGGGAGAAACAAGAATAGCCTCAGATATGCAGACACTACTACTCTGATGGCTGAAAGTGAGGTAGAGATGAAGAACTTGCAGATGAAAGTTAAAGCAGGAGGCACAGAAACTGGCTTTCTGCTCAACATAAAAAATAAGATTATATCATTTATTCCTATTAATTATTAGCAAAAAGATGGGGAAGCAGTGAAGCATACTGTCCTGGGCATGGAGATGTCTACAAATACTGATTACAGCAAAGAAAAATATGGTGTTCTGAGACACACAGTCAATATTAAAAAAAAATTAAAAAAAAGGCATTACTGAAACTGAATTTTGTTTCTTGTTATGTGGCCAGAGAATTTAACTGGCTAAGACACTGCAAAGGAAAAAAGAAGAGGATGACAGCGGCCACAGTGGTGCAGTGGTTAGCACTGTCGCCTCACAGCAAGAGGTTCTCCGGTTCGATTCTCGGCTGGGGTGCCTTCTGTGCGGAGTCTGCATGTTCTCCCTGTGGTTGCGTGGGTTTCCTCCCACATCCCAAAGACATGCAGTAGGTGGATTGGACACTCTAAATTGGCCCTAGGTGTGTGTGTGTGTGTGTGTGTGTGTGTGTGTGTGTGTGTGTGTGTGTGTGTGTGTGTGTATATGTGTGTGTCAGAGTGATAGATATCAGACCAGTAATCACAGTGGACAGAATAGAATTTCAAACTGACGTATGCCCATACAAGCTGGAGGGACAGGTTCACAACCCAGAGACTGCCCATGCTATGGAATAGACTTCCCATACATGTCAAGCAGATGGTAGACATAATTTACTTTGCCAGCACAAAGTAAAAATACCAACAAAGTGCCACCTGTTTAACAGATGGTCTTACATGTGAACATTTTTTTTGTAAAGCAGCTTAAACAATACCTGTGAAGAAAGAGAAGAGTCCGTGAGTAGGCATGCTAAAAAGGCTGACAGATACCCTTTACTAAAAAGAACTTGCCTAATAATGCAGTAAATTGTTGGTATTCCTGAAGAGACCTAGTCCCAATTACTTGTTAAAAACAAAAAGTAGAAACAATATTATTTCTGTTTGGAAGAGTTCCCGAAAGGGGGCTCTTCTGCCAGAAATGGAAGATCAGAGCTGACTGTTGATCCTATGAAGCCCAGAGGTGCTTCCTGAAAGGCAGCAAGAAAGTGGCATGCAGGCTGCTGTTTTCTCCTCATGAATCTCAACACATAGCAGCCTAGGGGTATGTGTGGATGGGAGACAGAGACTTTTTAAGAATGGCTGGCCTCTACAGCCTTGACAGAATAAAACCCAAATAGTAATAAGCTAATGTGGCAGTGAGAATGATAATCAAATAATGCTGAATACTCTGCAGAATATTTTGCACTATAAATACACATTAAAGTACAGTGCTATCAAAGTATATTCAAGTTTAGGTTTTTACATTCAGCTCAAGCGACGTACAACTTGGCTCACACAATGGGACACAAAAAGGAATAAAAATGTGCATGCTCTACTTTCTGGAAAATAGTTTATGCAGGAAAGTATTCCAAAACAGGTTAAATAGAACACAACTTTTTGATAGGCTGTTAATTCATAATCACGTTTTCGTCATACTAACATGTATCATGCAACAAACTTTATTCTATATGTGCACACAAAAAAAAAAATAAAAATAAAAATAAAATAAAAAGTATCTGCAAGAGTTAACTACATCAAATTTTGTCTTACTCAAAAAAAGAAAATAGTGAATTTTGCAATTACAAAGTTTTTCACTTTAGAACAGTAAACCAACACAAAGGTCATGTCTCCATCAATACACAGGATACCTTATGGAAATGGGGACAGACCTGGGGGTCATTAGCACAAATGAACCCTATAAGTATCAGTTGTATACAACTACTGCTCAATTACACTTTAATGTGGCCACCGCAAAACCGGAACTTCTTACAGTTTATCTGAAACAGGTGAAGTGAACTTTTTGATAAAAAGAAAATCTACACAGACTAGATTATGCAAAACACATGGTTATGTGAATCAGAAGCCAGAATCTAAACTACTGGGAGAAACAAGAATAGCCTCAGATATGCAGACACTACTACTCTGATGGCTGAAAGTGAGGTAGAGATGAAGAACTTGCAGATGAAAGTTAAAGCAGGAGGCACAGAAACTGGCTTTCTGCTCAACATAAAAAATAAGATTATATCATTTATTCCTATTAATTATTAGCAAAAAGATGGGGAAGAAGTGGAAGCAGTGAAGCATACTGTCCTGGGCATGGAGATGTCTACAAATACTGATTACAGCAAAGAAAAATATGGTGTTCTGAGACACACAGTCAATATTAAAAAAAAATAAAAAAAAAAGGCATTACTGAAACTGAATTTTGTTTCTTGTTATGTGGCCAGAGAATTTAACTGGCTAAGACACTGCAAAGGAAAAAAGAAGAGGATGACAGCGGCCACAGTGGTGCAGTGGTTAGCACTGTCACCTCACAGCAAGAGGTTCTCCGGTTCGATTCTCGGCTGGGGTGCCTTCTGTGCGGAGTCTGCATGTCCTCCCTGTGGTTGCGTGGGTTTCCTCCCACATCCCAAAGACATGCAGTAGGTGGATTGGACACTCTAAATTGGCCCTAGGTGTGTGTGTGTGTGTGTGTGTGTGTGTGTGTGTGTCTTCTGTGGAAGGTTGGGCACCGGGCTGGCAACTCGACACTAAAACTTCACTGCCAATCATGAGCGGACAGGTGATCTGCTGTGGTGACCCCTAACCAGGAAAAGCCGAAAGAAGAGGAAAGATGACAGAGGCCAAGACAGAAAGACATTACTGAAGTAATGAATTTTTAAGACCTTAAAGAAGACGTTATTGACAGATAGGTCTGCTGAAGTCCTTGAGGTCATGCACAGCTAGACTTAACTAAACAACAGAAGGGTTGGTACCTTCTATTTCACAAGTTACTAAAACTTCTTTTATTTACTTAACATTTGTTAACTGGGAAAGTCCGACTTGGAATGAAGCAGAGGCCTGGGGAGAAACGCTCCAGATGCATTTTTCATTTTCCTTCTGCCATTTGCTAAGTGAAGTTTGATGAATATGGGATCACACTGTAGTGCTTGTGTAGGCACATGCATGAATTAGAACATTTTTAACTAAGAAAGGCAAATAAAAAAAAAACAGCTACCAAGAAAAAACTAGGATCACAATGTAAAGCAAGAGCACAGGTGATAATATAGGCAAGTACAGGATGAAGAATTCAAAGCCATGCTTCCAAATGTGTGGATCAGTGCAACAGTAATCCACTTACTGACATTGGTGTTAACTTACAAGAACATTACTGAATATGCAGACTACCAAATAGGAAACACTTCACCTTCTGGACAGAAGGGAAGACTCTGTTACTGCTTAGTAACAAAGGAGATGACAGACAACAAACAGAACAGTTAGGATTACAAACACACAGATGAGTGGAATGTTAGTGATTATGACAACACAGATACTGGCTAATCATAACTTTCACAACATCATACTACGTAAATATGGGGAACTACCTACGAACAGAGTTATGCCTGGCCTACAGGGCAATCCAAGACCCAAACCTAATGAACTTCCTGCATATTCATAAATCAAATGGGACTAGGGCTACCTATTCCAGGAACGTAAATATGGCCTGTGATTTAAACAGGACATATGGAAGGACAGATTTATCTCCCAGTGACTGCCTCATCTTTGGAACCTCTATGACACTGTTCAAGAGGAACCTGGACAAATGGTTGGGGCACCATAAATTCTTACCGGGGATAGAGCCCACAACCCTCCTGGATTCGGGCAGTCATCACTAAATGCAATCTTGGGTACTGACTAGCATTTCTAAGGTATTACAATAGGATGAAACTGCTAGGCTTAAAATGACCTCTGGGTCGACAGCCTAGTAAACTATGATCCTATGAACAGTATACTGATGTCAACATAATGGCCACAATGGGTCTATATCAGCATTTCGAAAATTTAATAGTTCGACTCACAAAATATCGAACTGAAATGATCTAACTATTAAATTTTTGAATGCCGATAAAAAAAAAACTAAAGGGTGGAGGCAGGGGGGCTGCACCCCCCACATCCCTCGCTACTTAAATATACCAACTCAGAGACCACACTACATTGTAGTAAATGGAAAGCTCCCCTTACAGAGATTTCCGTTCGATGTTCTGCACTTTCGGCATTCTCGTGTTGACAATATCGCATTCGATATTGTCAAAGTTCGAGATGCTGATAGGAACCCAGCCACAATGATACTGTGTGTATTAAACTGATAGTTCCCTGTTGACTGACATATTAACAACATTCTCACCAACAAAAGAAATCAACAATCAGTACTGGAACAGCAAGCTGATTCCATTTCACCAACTTACAAATATGTTGGGAAGCAACTTGGAGCACAATACTCTGTACTACTAGTTACCACACTGGTTCTAGTATCAACTACTAAAATAAAGAATCAAAGGTCATCAATGAGCATCGAATTCTGATAATGGAATTCATCTAAAAATACAACACAGTTAAAAATGAGTCTGGCAAGTAACAAGTCACCCTACACTCACCGTGGTTGGGGGGTTGTATCATAACAACACCTTACTTATTGATCTCTGTTCTGAGGTCACATCACTTCAGAGAAAGGAATGCATCCCATTAGGTGAAACTTGCTTTCAAAACAAAAGATTCTAAGACATCCACTACAATATTCTCCATTTTCGTCATGGAGAATAACAAGCACTTCGTACAGGCAGTCCCCGGGTTAAGGACGAGATCTGTTTTTTAGTCGATCCTTAAATCAAATTTGCATGCAAGTCGAAACACGTACATATGGCTCTTATTAAATGTCACTTAGTCAAATGTTTGCCTCAGTCTAGTATTTATTTTACATTTCTTTACATATAAAACACTTGAAAAACACTTCAAAACGAAAAAAATCTTAAACATAATACTGTATATTCTAGCTATACTTCCTTGCTTCCTATCAACAAAGTTGGTTTAAGGTATCTTGCTATTAAATTTAGTGTTTATGAGGACTTTTTCACACACACACTAAACCATACCTCTCAACTGTATAGACTTTTGCAGAATGTCCAGATTTTTGACTCATATTTTTGGTCTGTTTTTCATATACTTCTGGTTTTCTGGCAAATTAGTGGCAAATCATTACATATTGCAGTTAGAAAATAATGACAGACATTTGAGTTCCAGACTTCATATCCTTCAGAAAATTCATGCTAATGCAAAACCTGTTATTCTATCAACTTGTCCCTATTTTTGGGCCTTTATCCCACTTTTATTTATGGCTTTGTCCAGATTTCTTGCTCTAAGAGGGTGAGAGGTATGATGACAGACATTTGATTTCAGAATTCATATCTTTTCGAAACTTCATGCTAATACAAAACCTGTTATTCTATCACCTTCCTAAGTTTGTAAGAGCAACATTTATTAAAATTGTACCTATTTTGGAATATTTGTCCACTTTCATTTATAGCTTTGTCCAGATTTTTTACTTTAAGAGGTTTAGGGGTATGACACACACCCACACACACTCTTAACCCTATTTTACCTGTTCCATAACTACCCCCCATTATGCAACCACTCACCTGTTAACTGCTGTCAGAGGATCACTCGCTCGCTTTCACTCTTCACTCTCTCATACACACACAGTCCCTTCCTCATTCATACCTGCATTCACTCTCACATTGCACCCACTCTCCCGATCTCTCTCACACACACACACACTCACACACAGTCACTTCCTCATTCATACCTGCATTCACTCATACATCGCTCTCACTCTGTCCCGATATTTCACATGCAGTCACTTCTTTATTCATACATGCATTCACTCACACATCATTCTCACTCTCCTGATCTCTCTCACACGCAGTCACTTCCTCATTCATATCTGCATTCACTCACACATCTGTCACTCTCCCAATCTCACGCACACACACACACTTAATGCATATGTTCAGTTACACACTTTTTTTCATTTAGTGTTTCAAATGCTATGATTGTACAAGTTAAGTAACGTCATGCAAGAAAGCAAGTGCAAAGTGTATTTGCATACTGTCACATACTACCTGAATATTTGAAATTATACTTTCTTAAGAACTTTGATTTTCAATGAACATCAAATGGCTTAATATACAAGCCAAAACACTCCTGCATTAGGTTTCCGATGTTTTCCTGAACATAACTTTATGCAAATTACATCCCCTAATGAAATATAAAACAAATAAATCCTGCAGTATGTGCTCCACTGTGTAGTCGTAAGGTGTTCCATTTGCAATGTTTCCATGGAAACCACTACAAACTACATTCAATGGAACTTCCATGAAACAGCTAAAGTCATTGACAGGCTTTACATGCTTTTTTTTTCTTTCTCGTGCTAATAATACTGTATTCATTGCAAACTTTTGTTTACATTCTTAGCACCTTATGTTTGGCTGCCGATCCATGTGCAGGTAAGACACAGAGTTGAATTTTTTTCCCCTTTCTTAACTGGAGTACGACTTTGACCAGTTATAATGTGGCACCGCTGGGCAAATGTACTGCATGGCACAATGCAAAACCTTTGCAATGTATACTGAGCTCATTACAGTAACAATTTATAATTCCATATCAATGTCCCTTTTGCACAGCATGGATATCAATATTCATGACAGCAGACACATGAATAATTTGTAGTTTAAAGAGGACGTCAGGAATTCTCGAGGGAGGTGTGGTTTGGGTGGGACTTGCTACTGTGCATCCTGTGTGGTACTTCTCTAACATAAGGCCCAAATTTGGGCAACTTTTAACTATTTTAACTTTTTTCACGTTACTTCCGACATTGAGGCAGCCCGTTCATATCTGTGGGTTATCCGCATGTCGGATGTCCATAACCCAGGGACTGCCTGTAGTGACATGTTTAAATAATTATTTATTTTGGTCTGATTACTTTAGAGAAGTCTACAAGGAGCAGCAATGCTGCAGCACCATAGTTAGGGTTGGATGAAAGCTGCCACAGCCACAAGCTGTTAAGGGACACAATCGCCATTGTAAATGAGTTTATATTTTTTGGTTTTCAACTTCAAGATGGGTGGGGTGGGGGGCCTGCTCAATATGTCAAAAGATCTAGCTACGACTCTGCAATGCTTTTTAATGCTGTCGGTGTTTTTAATTTCAGTTTGTAAAATGTCATGGGATCATCATTTTGCCACCTAAAATGGTCTCTCCCATAGAACTCTGAAAGCATGAAAAGCAACTTAAGAAAGCTACTGAGCACTATTACAGTAAATATAAGACAAGTGATGAATTTACACAAGTCATTTCATGACAAACCACATATCTCTAAGTTATGCAAACAGTTCTCAGTTTCTGTTACACAATTAATGGATAGTCAAACAGATGTTTAGTGAGAATACTTGCAATTAGAGTCAATAATTCTTTTCACAAAGTTTTTTTTAGCCTCTCAAATCAACATGCCTGAAATTCCTGATGAACAATAAAGCAGTCTTGCATTCTAGCAAATATACAGTTGGAGTGCTTCAAGGCTATTTTAACTCTTCTCCCAAATGACTTAAGACCCAATACATATCTGAAAGATGTGCAATAAAAGTGTAAAGAAAGTAACATTGTGGCAGGCAACTCACAAAAGACTACCAAGATTGTAAAAATAAAATGAGGTAAGAGTATAGGAGATGGACACAATGTGATGAATAATTACCTAATCAGCATTCAGATTTAACTTCAGCAAAATCCCCATACAAAGTAAAGTGATGTCCATTTAACAAAACTGTACCAATAAAGCACCCAAATGAATCTTTCTTCTGTGAAATAAATTCAAACTGCCCTGACTTTACCCCAAGGATTCTAATGGGAGCTTCTGAAGCAGATTCTGGAAGTGGCAAAGAGTTAAAGGTGTGGACCAACACAACTGACAGAGTCACAAGGCATTAAGAGAATAAAGGTTCTGAAGAAAATACAAATAAAATAAGACCCTGCAAACCACATGCCATTGATTTCCTGTGATTATGACTTTAAAGCAGAACAACAAAGCACAGCAAGTTTTTATCTTTCAGAGCACAATCCTTACCAAGCCTTACCTGTAAGGATGATGTTTGGGATGTTTCCATGACTGGAGTAATTCAGCTGCTGAGAGTCCTGTAAACTGCCATGACTCCCCGTTAGTCCCATCATTGCTGCTTGCGAATAATTAAGTGTTGAGCAATGGCTGTATAGGTTATGGGTACTGATGGGGTTCTCTATCATATTAAACTGTTCCAGCTAAAGAACAAAACAAATATTTAAGAAAAACAAGTAAGATAAATTTCAAAATGAAAACTGCATCACAGCTCTGCAAATGAAGTCCAACTGCATCCTCATAGCACACAAAAAAGTAACATTAAAATAAACCTTATATTTTGCCATTTCAAAGGATTATAGGTTCATAGGTAAGTAATAGGCTAGCTGCCCTTGTGGGCATTTTAAGCCTAGTCAATTTTCCTTTTAAAGGCGAGAATCAAACCCTTTACTTTGTGACTATGAGGTAAGCACCTTTAAACTATTATATCAACCTCTAACCCAATCAAACATACAAAAAAATCTACACTGTGCTGAAGAACCTGGACAGGTGAGGGTGTGAATGATAGACTGATGACAGCTTGCCCATCAAAAGGGGAAGGGAGACAGTTTGGCCTGTTGCAATGATGAAACCTACAAAAGTGCGAGAGTATAACATGCATGAATGCTCCATTTGGAGCTGTTATTGCAGAAATTGCAGCTGCAAAGAGGAGGCAATCAAGTGCATAAAACAAAAAAAAATCTCTAGAGTGTACAACTTAAACTTCTAATGGAAATCAATAAGACTGACTGTTGCCCTGAAGGAGAACAGCCTTTGTCATGACTGAGAATGAATGGACCTTAAGGGCTCTCACCCCAAGGGAGGACAAAACCTCCACTCTAACAAGGAAAGAAATGGCCTGGGATCTCACCCTCATGAAAAATGAAGGAGTCTATAGGTGGTAGAGATAGGAAGTTTCATGGTCATGTGGTTGAGGGACAGTTTTTTTTTTTAAATAATCTACAATGCTATCTAAGAGAAGGTGGTTCCAGTTTGAGAGTTTCTGTCTGAACAGGTATGAGAAGAGTCCTCTGTCTTGATAGCAAGAAAAGTGAATTTGTCCCAATTCAGAACTGGAGGCAGTTGCTGGTAATTGTCTGTTTAATAGGTCAGGTAACTCAAGGGATGGAATGGTAACAGCACAAGACTTGGTCTTCTCTTCAGCATACTGCGCCAGTGAGTCAAAAAGGCCAATTACTAGACTAAGTTTAACTTACTTTAAAATCATTCCAAATATTAAATGCGGACTGACAAATGACTTTAAAGAGTTATTTCTATGAAAAAGCAAACAGAACACTAACATAGTTAAGAAGTACATTTGAATAAGCAAACTTACCATAACAGCAGATGTTCTAATAGAACTTTGGGAGTTCTCCAGGGGCTCCAACTGCCAGGAGCATGCGAGTGTTCCATATAAAATAAAGCTAGAGCGCTAATTTCATCATTCACTTTTGCCTCCGAAGTGCTTCATTCGGCCATCTTGATGACCTGACCTATAAGGGCTGGGCAGGTAAGTCCATATTGGGAAAAGCCTTCCTACTTTAAAGTAATTTTATGAAAAAATCTTGTGTTTTTTTGTCATTTTGTGTTGCTTTTGTTAAGAAACAAAGTGTTACAGACTGTCTTAAAATGCTGAAGGGAGCTGTAATATGGATGCATGTACAAACTTTTTGTAAGGAAAAGTTTATTTTCTGACTAAAAACATTCTCAGATTTTTAAGACTCTGTATAGGACAGGATACTGTGCTGTCAGGGGTATACTTACCTTAGAACCAAAAAAATAAAACATTAGGAAACAGCAAACACCTGCCCCAGCTTGGAACCTTAACTTTGTGTTGGAAAAGCTCACCCTGCCACCCTTTGAACCAGCATCTTCAGCAGAGCTAAAATTTATCTCCTGGAAGACAGCTTTTCTTCCGGCCATCACTTCAGCCAGAAGAGTCTCCAAAGTTACAAGCATGACTGTGGAGCCTTTCATCATCTTCCATGCTGAGAGGGTTGCCCTCAGGACTAACCCATCCTTCACGCCCAAAGTGGGGTCCAGTGTGGCTCTCCACCAATCCATCTTTTTGGGGCAGTATAAAGTTCAAAGGGCAGAGCTGAGAACTGAAAATGCCAGTAAGCAACAGAGAAATGTTAAAATTAACTGTAAAGAGGATGAATAATTAAAATAAAAATAAAAAAAAGAGATGAATAGGAATATGGAGATCGGCATCCTTGAGATCCAGAGAGACTAGGAAAGCCTGAAAAAGAAGAGGAAGAAACAAGGTTTGAAGGGATAACATTCAATAGGAAGGAACGTTTAAGAAAGGTGTTGAGCTGGAACAGATCCAGAATTGGTCTCCAGGTGCCTTCTTTCCTGGCAACCAGAAATATTCTAGAATAAAATCCCTTCCCCTTTTGAGAAGTTAAAAGTGCCTGGATAGTTCCTTGAGAAAAGGCTCTGAAAAAGGGCAGCTGTTCCAGGGCAGGATGAAGAATGCCCAAAAGAGGGGGGGGGGATTTCCAAACCATGTAACAGCCCTGACGAATGATGGAAAGAACCCAAGAGTCCTGACTGATCTGCAACCAATTGGGAAGGGGCAGGGAAAGATGAAGAGAAAGAAGAACTTTGCTGTGGAGGGAAGTAAGAAGACACTGAGATAGAAACTGGCTTGTCTGGAAAGAAAGGCTTCTGAGCTGGAGAAGTCTGAGTAGACTTAACAGCAGGAGCCCTTCTAGCAGCCTTTTTACCACTGGGAGGAGGGCAAGACTTTCTACAGACAAAGGCAGGATTGGTAGGGTCATTTCTCTGAAATTTAGGATTAGGGGAAACAAAAATATGTTTCAATTCCTGCACAGCCTTCCCCTTTTCCTGAAGAGACTTAAAAAGCTCATCAGTTGAAGAACCAAACAGATTTTTAATGTTAAGAGCAGCATCCATCAGCTTGGCCTTGATATCATCAGGCAGAGGCTGAAAGCAAAGTCAAGAGTACCTCCTAAATACAGAACCATGGCAGCCCCCTACTGTACACTGCCTTCCAGCACATCCTACAGTGCCAGCTGTTCCTCCACACAAGACACTCCATACCTTCTGGATTACTTTTTTCTAGCTTTTTTCTTACTTACACAGCCATATTATTCAACATTTTCCTGCATCCTTTCAACATCAGCCAATATAGCAATATTATAATTGAGGGGGAAATAACTGAATTAAATAGCAAGACTTGAGACAGCCCCCAAACCAAAGATTATGGACGTTGTGAGACACAATTTAGATTTATTTTTAAACAACCTTTCACTTAATGACGACCTGCAAAAAAAAAAAAAAAAAAATCAAGGCTAAGCAAAGAAATTCTATTTTACTCTAACTCAGTTTTTTCCTGAATCCTTTCAACAGGCCCAAACTGGCCATGACTGCTACAACAACTGTATAACAACTACTGAATAAACAATCATATTAAGTGGGGGACGTGGGGTGTGGAGAGGTCAACAAAGCTTTTTTTCCCAATCATTTGATGTAGTGATGGCCTGAACAAAAAAAAAACGAGTAAGAAAATAATTTTTTTTTTTTCTTTTAAGGAAGAAATAAGTGCATCTGACAAAATACTAGTTCACAAAAAAAACCTGAGGACAATGCTTGTAAGGACACAGCACTGACAATAACCCCCTTTTCCCCAATTTACACATGGGGTCAGGATGTCACAGCAACATCTGTAAATCATGTCTGAGTATAGTGCATGCCCCCCAACCTCACACTACTGAAAAAGGTCAACTTTTCTGCTGATGTTAGACTGTGATGAAGGTCAATGTACAAATGGTCACAGTTATATATTTCAAGTGAATGCTGTCAGACATACATATCTAGCATGACTCCTTACCCTTACCTCCAAAAGAGAGACACATTCTGTGTACCACTCTGTCAGAGTGGGAATAAACTGAAGATGTCCTACTGATCTCTGCTGCAGTATGCGTTAACAGGTCTTGGATTCTTCCAACTCTGATGAAGAACCAGAGGGGGACTCTGAATACTCTCTATTCTTAGTTACACTCCCCTGAAAAAACACCCTCAAGATGAAGCATTTCTAATGGCAGTCTAAACAGATATCAGAGGTCCAAAAGAGATGTTACAGCTTATTTGAGATGGCACCCCTTCACCTCCACTATGTCCCCCAGTGCTGTATGCTTACCTAGATGCATTTCAAGCCAACACTTCTACACCTGATTCTCAACCTCCTGCTCCAAAAAGGCCAGACAGGTTCTAAAACTTTACTGATGAACTTAAGTACCTAGACAAAAACCTTGTGGCAGACCCTGCTGCAGTATCCCTGGGCTCGGGCAAACCTTCAAAGCTGCTTCCTAGTACTAATGTTCTCCCTACTGATAACGGCAGTCGAGCAACGGATGTGTGGGGTAAGAAAATGTACTTTGGCCTTAAGAGCCATTAACTACCAAACTCAAATGACTATATACTTAATTCTCTGTGCTCCAGTCCTTAAACAAGGTCATCACAGAGCCCCAGACACCTGAAACAAAACAGCATATGCAATCCCTCGTGGCCCAGGTCTCCTAGATTGCCAGACAGTATTAAATGCAGATATGATGCTGTGCATGCTTCTTCCAGGGCAGCTGCTACAGAATCATTTATGAGGCAGTATGCCTGACGATGAGCTCAACCTTTTCCTGAAGATTTCAAGTCAAAAATTTTAGACTCCCCCTTGGATAACCTCCTCTTATTTGGCTCATAAGCTGCCAGCCTTTTCAAGGCATTACAAGACCAAGGCAAGACAATGAAAGATTGCCAACAGATTCATCTCTCTACAGTTTCCAGATATCAGAGAAATTTTCCAGCAAAACCTATTTCCTTTGTTAGACGGATTTTAGAACCCCCTCACAGGCAAAGGAAATTCCTAAGAAAAGATTCCCACATAAAACTCAGAAGGATACCCCTTCCAGGGGGCCTCAATTTGGTAGTAGGAACCTGTGATTATATCCACCCATCACCCTCTCCAGACACAGCACCTCCATTCTCCTTTCAAGAAAGCTTTCTCTTTCTCTCCCATCCTGGAAAACGATAATCTTGGACAAATGGGTCTTAAGCATTATCAAAGAGGGTTATGCTATGACTTGGGAAAGCAGCCCCTCACCGGGGGAATACCTCCCGACCAGATTTATCTACTGGACTCTAATATACACAGCTTACTGGCTCAGGGAATCATAGAACAAACCCCATCAACTTTTTCAGGAAAGGGATGTTATTGAAGAATAGAGTTGTGTAAAATCTTACCATAACCCATAATGGTAGATGTCCTTTTCACTGCTGCAGTATTTGGCCAGACGTTCAGCCAGTATATCAAAGCCTTTAAGTTTCTTTAAGGTAAGCCGTACATCACATGTATGCTCCTCGCACAGAGCAAGGCATAAAGGTGACATTTGGATGTACTATCCTCAGAACTGACAGCCCCAGTAGGAACACCAGTTCAAGGAAAAGAGAGGTAATCAGTACATCCAGAAGAGAAATGGACCAGGGGGTGGAGGGAGGAACTGAATACTGCAACAGTGAACACAAAGCCATCTACCATTATGGTAAGATTTTACACAACTGACTGTGTCCTTCCATTTCACTGTTGCAGTATTCATTACAATAGGGAGAGTGCCAAAGCTCAAGAAGAATAGAGGGATGAGGAAGGACCAGCAGAGCTCTCTAGGAAGCCATGAAGGAGACACTAGCAAAAACAGCTCTAGCTCTGAAAATTCCATCCAACATGTAGTGCTTGGTAAATGTGTGCAAAGAAGACCAGGTAGCTGCCTCAAGAATACAGTTAGTATTCAAACCTTGAAAAAAGCAGCAGAAGAAGTCACAGCTCTAGTAGAATGAGCATTAACAGGAGGAGGAAGGCTCTTACCATGAAAGGAATAACAAAAACAAATGGCTTTAGAAATCCAAGAAAAAATAATTTGCTTGGACACAGCCAATCCTAAGGAGCTAGAATGAATGAAAACAAAGAGCTGATAAGATTTATTTAGTGTCTTAGTCTTACCCAAATAAAATCAGAGTTGTCAATGAACATCCAACATGCAGTTCCTTTTCACTGGCAGATTACTGAGAAGGGAAAAAAGTGGGCAAATGAATAGTCTCATTAAGGGACAACTCATTCACAACTTTGAGCATAAAAGAAGGATTAGTAATCGCAAGGACAACCTGTCCTTATGAAACACCAAAAAAGGAGGACAAGCCATAAGGGCGTGAAGCTCAGACACCCATCTGGCAGAAGTAAGGGCTAACAAAAGCACAGACTTCCAAGAGCAATGTTGCAAGGAAGCTGAGGCTGGAGGCTCAAAAGGAGCCAGAGTCAATTTTTTCCAAAACAAAATTAAGATCCCAGGGAGGAGGAACAGGCTTCTTGGGAGGCCTAATATGAAGGACACTTCTTTTAAGGAACTGTTTAGCTTCAAATCTAGAAGCCAAAAGAAGAGATAAAGGCTGTCAAGCAGAGATAGCTGACAAGTGGGCCTTAACAGAAGAATAAGCCAATCCAGCATTCAGCAATTCACACAATTAAGACAGAATCAAAGAAACATCCACAAAACATGGATCCAGGTTACAAGAAAGACACCAAACAGAAAACCTCTTCTATGTGGATAAGGATTTCCTAGTATTGGTCTTCCTGGCCTCCTGTAGGACCCTAAGCACATCCTCAAAAAAAAGGTGTCTATGTGGAATCAACATCCTATCGCCCACAGTGTCAGTTGAACTGCGGACTGGTGGGGATGGGTGAGAGATCCCTTGTCTTGTGTGAGTAGGTCCACCCTGTCAGGTAAGTTGTGATTGGCTAATTTGCAGAAGGAAGTGGGTGGGGGGGCAAATGCTGTCTTGGTCAAAAGGGAGTCACCAACACGATTATGAGAGCATTTTGTTGAATTTTGAACAGGACTTTTGGAAGAAGGGGAGGGAAAGTCTAAAGAAACATCCCCTTCCAAGAAAAAATAGAGGGTGTCCACCTTCCAAACCAGAGGACCTGACACAAAAAGAGGAAGTTGCCTGTTCAGACGGGAGGCAAAAAGACGTATCTGAGGAGTACCCCACTGGTGAACAATGTCCAGAAACACATCCCTGTGAAGCATCCATTTGTAAGATTGAGTTAAGGACCTGCTCAGAGTGTCTGTCACATTATTTTTACCTGAAGGAATGTAAACTGCCTGAAGACTCATGTGATACTTGATAACGTTTCCACACCAGGAGTGCCAACTGGCACAGAAGATAAGATTTTGTCTCCCCCCGTTTGTTTACATAATACATCAGTATGTATACTATAAATACCATGAGAGGTCCCGGGGACCCGGGGAGAAGAGAGGATGAAAAGCCTGAAGAGCCGGCAGAAGAGCTCTCATCTCTTTCACACTGATGTGCTCTTTCTGTTGAAGAGGCAACCAAACACCCAGCACCTTTAAGGAGCCAAATGCTGCTCCCCATCCCACATCTGAAGTGTCTGTGAACAGCTCCTGAGAGGGAAGAGGTGGGTGAAAAGGGAGCCCAGGATTTAGAGACAACTGCTGAATCCACCACAGAAGTTCCTTCTTGAGACAATGCAGAAGAGGAACTGTGAATTCACGGGGATGTGCACTTTGAAGCCAAACTGACTTCAAAAAACATTGACACTTTCTCATGTGGAGTTTGGCCAAAGGAAGCATAGGAATGGTGGAGGCCATGAACTCCAGAGCTCTCAGAAATTCCCTGGATGTTAGAGAGACCAGAGTAAGAAGAGTCAGAAATGAGTGTTAAGGCCTTGTGAGGAGGCAGAGATGGCAGCATAGGCACAGCCTGGATCCTGCACCTTGGAAACACATGGTCCAGAGAAGGAGTAAGAAAATACTTTTTGATGTTTATTGTGAACCCCAAGCAAGCTTTGCAGAAGGGAAATGGCAAAATGAAGATTTTGCAACAAGATCTCTGGAGTGGAAGCCTGAAACAGGAGGTCGTACAAGTAAGGAAAGACTTGGATCCCCTGAAACCTGCAAAAAAGCTATCCCTTGGGGCAGTAGAAAGGCCAAAGGGCAAAGGAAAGAAATGAACATGCCAAGAACCATGGAGAAACATTCAAACATCCTGAAAAGGGGATGAAAGTACAGTTTTGTACCTACCATAAATGTAGATGTTCGAGTGCTAATACAGCTGCAGTAATCACAGAAGGGTTGTCTGCAGTCAGGCAGTCCCTCGGTCGGCCGAATTCCAAAGTCTTGGTCCGTCGTCGCTTTCTTTCCTGACGTCAGTGCGACAGGGGTATACAAGACACAGCCGACGCCATATTCTTCAGTCTTTCTTGCCCCAGATGTCAGGTGGCCCCAGAAGGAAGGCAATACATAAATTATATATAAATATATATATATATATATATATATAAATATATATATATATATTCAAGCAATGCAATGTAATCAAAAAACAGTAGTTGCAAGCAAATACACCATAGAAGGATAACCCCAAATTAGGTTGCAAGAGGAGGTGTTCGTCACTAGTCCTTTACCAAGAGGGGAAGGAGGGAGGGAAACCTGTACTGCAGCTGTATTAGCATTCGAACATCTACATTTATGGTAGGTACAAAACTGTACTAAGTTCATCATGCATACAGCTGCAGTAATCACAGATGGGTAGAATCCCAAAGCTACGCACAGGGTGGTAGGCACTAGGTGGAACTCTGATGAGCCAGAATGCCCTGCAACACAGCAGTGGCAAAGCCTGCTCTAGTTTTGGAATATAAAGGCAGGTGGTAGTGTTTTGTGAAGGTATGCACAGAACTCCAAGTGGCTGCCTCCAAAATATCTTTGGTAGGAACTCCTCTGAGGAAGGCTGTAGTGGTAGCTGTGGCCCTGGTGGAGTGGGATCTGATGCCTGTAGGGACAGATTTTCCATGATAGGAGTAACAAAACCGTATGCAGTGGCCTATCCATTTTGAAATTGTCTGTTTGGCAACTGACTTCCCTTGAGCTCCTACAGCATAGGACACAAAAAGTTGTTCTGATTTCCTGAAAGGCTTTGTTCTGTCCAAACAGTAACGTAGCTGTCTATAGATGTCTAAGGAGTGTAGCAGCCTTTCCCCTTTGTTTGAGGATTGGGGTAAAAGGTAGATAAGTGTATGGCTTAATTTAAAGCTACCCTGGATACCACTTTAGGCATAAATGATGGGTTGGTTCGAAGGGAAACCCTGTCCTGATGGAAGGTGAGAAAGGGCTGCACAGCCATGAGGGCTTGTAGTTCTGAAACCCTACGAGCTGAGGTAATGGCCAGAAGAAAAGCTGTTTTCCAGGACAAATATTGCAAATCTGTTGAGGCAGCTGGTTCAAAGGGAGGCAATGTTAATTTTTCTAAAATGTAATTAAGATCCCAGGCTGGCACTGGTTGTTTCCTTGGTGGTCTTATATTCTTAGCCCCTCTGAGGAACTGTCTTAAGAGTGGGTGAGAGAATAAGGGTGGATCCGTGTTGAATTCTGCAGAAATGGCTGAGGCATGGACTTTTATGGAGGAAAATGAAAGTCCACTGTTCAGCAGCTCAGCTAGATACTGTAGTACCTGAGGCAAATTCAGTTTTCTAGGGTCCTGGCCTTTTTTTCTCATTCCAAGAGCAAAACCGTTTCCATTTTGCGGAGTAAGCCTTTCTAGTAGATGGCCTTCTGGCCTCCAAAATGGCCTCTTTGGGGAGTAGGGTCTGTTGAGGTGTTAAGGAATTTTCCATGCAGCGAGATTGAGTGTTTTCAGCTGGCTGTGAAGAGTTTTGTAGCTGTGCTGAGTCAACAGAAGAGGCATTAGAGGTAGGGGCCAGGGAGGAGTATGTGTTAGGCTCCTCAGGAGTGGATACCAGTGTTGTCTTGGCCAGTCTGGAGCAATCAGTATCATCTTCGGTCTGTCTGCTCTTGCTTTCAAGAGTACCTTGGGCAGAAGAGGCAGAGGTGGGAAAGCGTAAACTGTCCATGCTGTCCAACTGAATGAAAGGGCGTCCACTCTCCAGGCCTTTGGATGAAAGGTCCTTGAACAAAACTTTTCCAATTGATGATTCCTGTGGGAGGCAAAGAGATCTATGTCTGGCCTCCCCACGCTTGGATTATCTTTGTAAACACTTGAGGATGCAACTTCCATTCGTGTGGATCTGTCATATTTCTGCTTAGATTGTCTGCCAGCGTGTTTTCCAAACCTGGCAAGTGATGTGCTTGAAGTTCGATTTGCCATTCCAGAGCCAAGTTCCAAAGTGTCATGGCTAGTCTGCACAGGGGGTATGAATGTGTTCCTCCTTGTTTGTTTATGTACCACATTACTGTGGTGTTGTCTGTTCTTATCAATAATTGTCCTGGATGCAGGAGGTCCTTGAAAGCTGTAATTGCATTTATCACTGCTAGCATTTCTTTTTGATTGATGTGAAGGTGCTTTTCTTTTTGGGACCATTTGCCCTGAATGCACCTGTCTGTCATGTGCGCCCCCCAGGCATAATCT
Organism: Protopterus annectens; assembly: GCF_019279795.1. Lineage (NCBI taxonomy): Eukaryota > Metazoa > Chordata > Ceratodontiformes > Protopteridae > Protopterus > Protopterus annectens. Next base: position 337,719,422 of record NC_056747.1, on the reverse strand, counting down.
GAGGCGTCTGTTGTGATGACTTGATTTGCTTGAGGCTTGCAGAATGGGAGACCTGTGTTTGTTTGACATGCTTGGGCCCACCATAGAAATTCCTTTTGCAAACATGGAATTATTGGTATTATTGTTTCCAAACTGTGGCTGTGTTGAGACCATAGGTTTTTTAGGTACCACTGAAGTTTCCTCATATGCAACTTTGCACATGGGATTAAAAGAATGCAAGATGCCACGAAGCCCAGAGCCTGCAGGATTTTCCTTGCAGTAAGCCTGGTACAATTTGCTAATATTTTGAAGTACTGAGTTAGTTGCCCCTGTTTTTCTGGCGTAAGATAGGCCATCTGGGTGTTTGTGTCCAAGTTGGCACCCAGGAAAGTTATTTTCTGAGATGGTGTTAGCCTGGATTTCTCTTTGTTGATTGTGTATCCCAGGGAGTTCAGTAACCGTGTTGCACAAGCCAGATGATCCAGATGATCCAGAAGTATGTGCTTGCTGTCCGCTTGGATCAGGCAGTCATCCAAATAAGGGTAAATTTGTATCCCTTGAAGTCTGCAGTAGGCAATTACTGATGCCAGGCATTTCGTGAATACTTTGGGTGCAGTAGATAAGCCAAAGGGCAATGCAGAGAATTGATAGTGGATTGAACCTGCAAGAAATCTGAGGTATTTTCTGCAGCTTTGTCTGATTGGGACATGCAGGTATGCCTCCTTGAGGTCCAATGTTACCAGCCAAAACTCCTTGCCCAGCATGGGAAGAAGCTGCTGTAATGTGAGCATCTTGAATTTTGGTATGAGTAAGAATGTGTTTAGGATGGATAAGTCCAAAATGGGTCTCCAGTTGGTTCCTTTCCTTGGTACCAGAAATAGCCTGGAATAAAAACCTTGGCCTTGTTCGTGAGTAGGTACCTCTTGAATAGCTTTCATGTCTATGAGCTTTGAAATTTGTAGTTGTGCCTCTGCCCTTTGATTGTGTGGCAAGTTTGGCATGCCTCTCATTTTTGGTAGAGTGTGAAAATGAAATCTGTAGCCTCTGTCTATAATGTCCAGGATCCATGTGTCTGTTGTGACAATATGCCAATTTCTTGTAAATAATGCCGGCTCTCCCAAGGGTGCTGCCAGCTGAGACTTGCTTGGCATGGAAAGGAGGAAGTCATTGGGTTTGTTTCCTATATTGTTGTGCACTGTCTTCGCCACCTCTTGGTGCTGGAGTTTGCCATTGCCTGCATCTATATGATCCTTGTGATTGTCCTCTGCCCCTTGAGCGCCTGTATCTACCTCTTTGGGGGTGTCCGTGGCTGGAAAGGACCAGTTTTTAGAAGGCCAATTTCTGCTAAAACATGGTGGTTGAACCTGTAGAAAAGCTTTGACAGATTGCATAGATTTGGCTTTTTCTTCCATTTTCCGTAGTATCTCCTCAGCATTAGTACCAAATAGCACATCCTTTTGTAAAGGAGCATCTAGTAGTTTAGCTTTAACATGATCAGGCAAGATTCGTTCCCTAAGCCATGCATGTCTACGAATAACTGATCCTGTAACAGCAGCTCTACTTGAGGCCTCTAGAGCATCATAGCCACATTGTAAGGTGTGTTTACCCACTTGTTCTGCACTATGCATCATATCCTGCAACTCCATCAAATCTGGTTGTTCAGGTTGAGACATTTTATTTCTTAATTGTGATAACAGAAACTGCTGATATTTAAGCATATGAAACTGACAATTTAAGGCCCTCATGGCTAGGGTGGCCGAGGTATACACCTTTTTTCCCCACCTTTCTAAGGCTCTTGACTCTCTTTCGGAAGGTAGTGGATTCTTAGCAGTAGAGGCCTTCATTCCCTTGGGGCCTTGAGAAATGGTTTCAGGGTCAGCATTATGGCTTTTGTACAGAAATTGGTGAGAGTTAGGACCTCTGTAGTACCTATCAGGCTTGACTGGGGCAGGAGGCAGGGAATCCGGATTAAGGCAAGCCTCCGAATAAACATCATCCAGTATGTCCAAGGCAGGAGGTATCGCCAGAGGTCTGTGTTGAGGTAACAAAAGAAATTCCCTAAGTCTTTTCTTGGAATCAGAAAAGTCTTGCCCTTCCCAATGGAAGTGTTCCCTCAAGGTGTGCAAGGTTTCCCCAAAAGAAAAATCCTCAGGAGGAGATACAGAAGGAATGGACTGCTCTGCATCAGAATCTTCAAAAGGGGAGAAAGAGCATTCCTCTACATCAGAATGATCTGAAAAAATGCAGCCCTGATCAGAAGAGGGAGAATCTTCCTCCACTCTGGTTCTCTTGTCTGGAGGGGTTGAGAACCCCTGATAAGAGTAATTAAATCCTCAGCCATTTTAAGCATCTGCTTTTTAGGCATGGGGCCTGGAGATGGGCCCTGTGCAACAGGCCTCTTGGGATGCCTGGCTGATTTGGACTTAGTAAAGGCCTTAATGGAAAAGGAAGATGAGGGTCTGAAGACACCATGGGTGGAAGTAGACCTGTCCACATTAGGAGGCTCAACGCTCACAGTGGCTTCGGTGGTTGTAGTCTGGGTATGGGCCGAGGTACCTGCGGTCTCGGTTACAGAAGACCCCGCCAAAGAAGTGTCGTCGGTAGTCAGGGACTGCATAGGCATCTCGCTGAGAACCGGACCACGTGTAGCCGGTTTTGGCGTGGTGTCGGTGGGGACCGCGGTCCTCGAGTGTCGGTCCTGGTCCTTGCATTTTTTGGACAAAACGGTAGTCAGAGTCTCCGACAACATTTTATAATCAAAGGCTTTACCAAAAAAGTGTTGGGCGAACTCCGCCCGACGCTTAATAGTGCGCTTATTGAAAGTAGCGCAAAAGCGACAGCCCGAGACGTCGTGGTCTGGGCCTAAACAAGGTATGCAGAGGGAATGGAAATCCTTATGCGGTATTTGCTTCCCACAAGAAATACAATTGTTAACTTTTTCTGACATCGGTCTGAGGCAAGAAAAGATTCCCCAACGGGGTACTTAGCTTTAATGAAGACTTCGGTTTCCAATTTTTCGTAAATTCAGGAGCTGGCCAACCGGCACTTGCGAACTGCTTCTGCTTCAGGCACCGCGCAGCAAAAAAGACTGAAGAATATGGCGTCGGCTGTGTCTTATATACCCCTGTCGCACTGACGTCACGAAAGAAAGCTACGACAACCGACGCCGGACCAAGACTTTGGAATTCGGCCGACCGAGGGACCGCCTGACGGCAGAGAACCCATCTGTGATTACTGCAGCTGTATGCACGATGAACATCCGGGATATGGAGATAAGCATCCTTGACATCCAGAGACACCAGATCAGACTAAACAAGTAAAAGAGGGAACAAAGTCTGAAGGGACAACATTTGAAAAGAAGGCACCTTCAGAAAAGAGAGGTCTAGAATTGGTCTCCAGGTACCCTCTTTCCTGGGCACTAGAAACATCCTGGAGTAAAACTCTCTTCCCCTTTGGGACACAAATAACTCTTGAATTGTACCCAGAGTCAAAAGATCTCAAAACACCCATGCAAAGAAAGACAGCTGTTCCTGAGAGGAGCTAAGGAATTCTTATAAAAGGGGGAAGAGCTTTCCAGACCATGAAATACCCCTGGCAGATAAAGGAAAGAATCCAGGAATCTTTAGCCAAACGGGAATAGAGAGAGATGGGCAAACAGAAAGAGCAAAGTGGCAGGGAAGAAAAGGATAGTCAGACAGCACCTGATTTATCAGGAAAATAATATTTCTGAGGCACAGAAGAAGCCTGAAGAGCCTGCTTGCCATCCTTTTTACCCTTAGAAGGAGTGTGAGATTGCCTGTGAACAAGGCTGGGCTTATTGGGGTAGTCACTCTAAAATTTAGGCACAGGAGAAACAAATACATGTTTAAGTTACTGTTAAACCTTGCCCATTTCCTCAGCAGCAGCTTCAACAAACAAGTGTTTTATCTAGAGGGGCAGCCATCAACTTAGCCTTAATTTCGCCAGGCAAAGTTTGAAGCCAAAGCCAAGAACACTTCCTCAACACTGACCCAAAAGCAGCAGCCCTAGAAGAAACTACACTTGATGGAATGATGAGCCACCTGGGAGGAAGTCCCTAAAAGGGAAAGGGCAGAAGTTTTACCTTCAGAGAATGGAAAGATCAGAAATCACCTGATAGGCCTGGGAAAGCCCAGCCAACAAGAACCTGGACATATGGGTCTGATAATTAACAGCCCCAAAAGCCAAGGTAGCAGAGGTATAGACCTTCTTGCCTGGCATTTCCAGAGCTCTGCTATCTTTATCAGAATGCAGTAATTTAGGAGAAGGAAGCAATTGAGAAGGCTTGTCAGACACTACTGACACCACCGAGGGGTCAGCAGAAGGATGTCTGTACAAGAACTTAAAGGTATCAGAAAAGGCATCCAAACAAAGAAGCTAAAACAGGAGGGACTGCAGAAGATCTGGGAGAATCCATGTGCAATAGCTTGTAATACCTTTTATGTATCTCAGAAACTTGAGCACAATCTCATTTAAAGAAATTCATCATCCTAGAGATAAATGTCCCCAAAAGAAATCTTTTCAAATGCCTCCCCGGATGTGCCTAAGGTCATATCCCCGCTGGCTTCCAATCCCATCGCAGCAGAAGAATCCAACAATAAAGCTGGATGAACCTCAGAGCTATCACTTCGGGAGGGACATCCGGAGGAGGCTGAACAGCAGAAGATTCAGGCCTAGGTTTCTTGGCCTTCTTCTTCCCAGACGGCTACCCTCAGAGAGGGAAATTCCCTCCATTATGTCTTTAGCAAGAAGGTTAAGAAAAAATTCTGGCAATCAGTAAATAAACTACTACATCCTGGTAGCCCCTCGTCAACTAATCCATGCCCTAACACCTCTCCCACTGATACTGCTACCTTTCTCAATTCCTTCTTCATTGAATCTATTCACAAGTTAACCAAAAGTGACAGCATCACCTACCCCACTCCTCCTTCATCAACCCACCCAACCCCCTTCTCTCTTAAACCCATCCCCACAACATATAGCATGTCACTCCTTAGCAAACTTAAAACATGCTCGCCATCACCTAATAACCTACCTCCTGAATTACTAAAACTTGTTGCCAATTCTATTGCCTACCCCATCTCCATCTTAATCAATAGGTCAATCAAAGAAAACAAGGTACATGAAATCTGGAAGAAATCTTATGTCATATCCTTACATAAAAATAGCAACTCAATTGACCCTCAAATTTCAGGCCCACTGCCATTCTCTCTCTCCTGTCAAAATTTCTTGAAAAGTGCATCCACAAACATCTCCTCGATCACCTCCTCTTAGAAAATCTGCTTACTCTTACACAGCATGGTTTCTGCCCAAATCACAGTACAGCTACTGCTCTGATATTCACTAATTCTATTGCAAATTCTAATGACAACAAGCAGCTAATCTCGCGTTTGTTTCTGGACCTATCCAAAGCCATTTTCACCATTTCCCACTGACTGCTTCTATCCAAACTAGTTACCCTTAAACTCTGCACTTTCTTGGTTCTCCAGGTATCTCTCCAACAGATTCCAGGCAGTTAAATGGCATTCTAACGTTTCTCCTTTCTTACTAGTACAAACTGGGATAGCCCAAGGCTCCATCCTTAGACCCCTATTATTTAATATCTTTACTAATGACCTACACCTAGCAGACCTGAGTTCCACTGTGGCGACCCCTAAACCGGGAAAAGCTAAAAGACAAACAACTAATGACCTACACTCTTCCTGTCCACTCATCTGTCATACAATATGCTGACGATTCCACCATCATCTCTTCCTCTGACAATATCACTCACCTTCTCCCAACAGCCTCTGCATTCAGTTGAAAAATGGTTAACTTCCAACCAATTGCTATTTAACCCTAAGAAAAACAAAATTCTCCTATTCCTCCCAAAGTCTTTCCAACATCATAAAGCTACCTTTACTGTCTGCTACCTTAACAACATCACCATCATCTCTGTTGAAACTCACACCAAATTGAGTTATTACTGATGACTAACTACAGTTGGATCTTCATATTCAGCAGTGCATCAAAAAGGCACATCAAAAGTTAGGCCTGCTATATAGGCATAAAAAATCCTCACGAATGCCTCTAGGCTCTCTTGCACAAGCATTCTTACTCCTCACCTTTCTTTATGTCGCCCCTATTCTCACCAATATCCAATCAAATATTCTGACAAAAATGGAACTCACTTATAATAAAAAATTGCAAGGTTTGCCTCTAACCAACCCTACCGCTCTCACCACTGCCTAGTCTTGAAAAACCTGCAGTGGCTGGAATTTCATCATCAAATTCTACCACCCTAGATTCTCATAGCTCATTCTGTCTTACATGAACCCTTCTCCTGTCCCTCTCTCTGTGCCCTCATCCAGCCCTATACTCCCTACAGTGCTCTCTGTAGCTCCCAAGAGCATCTTCTGCAAGTTTATGCACCCAACAAAAACATTGGTAAACTCCTCTACAGCTACTCACTGGCAAATGCTTGTAATAAATTACCACCAAGTGTTAGACAGATCCCTAACCCCAACTCTTTCAAAACAACACTAAAAGAATCTCTACGTGTATCATGGACATGGCTTATGCTATGACCCAACTTAATCCACCCCCCCCTCCTATAATACTATTACAACTGCTTCTGATAAAGTCTACTAATAGTCAGTAGTTCCTACAGCTTCCACAGCTTTAGTCTTAGAAACTAGCTCATGCCCTGGGCTTATCTCCTGTTTATATATTTGTTACTTTCTGTTTAACAAACTTATCTATATTTTCTGCATTCTGCTTACTACTGTATGAAACTTCATAGTACATTATGTTTCTAATTTAATGACCATTTTCTAGCATGTTGTTTCAACATACATCTCATACATATTGTAATTATTGTGACTACTTTTGTTACTTGTACTTTTTGGAGCTTTTCTACTTGGGCCTCCACTGAAAAAGGGGTGCTGCCCAGTCAGACTAACCTGGTCAACAAATGTCAAACAAATAAAATAAATAAATTGGTTTTCATGATAAAGCACCAAAGAAGAAAGTCTACTATGAAGGGTTTTGGGAACAAAGGCCTGACAGATAGAACAGGACGTATGATCGTGCAAAGTGCCAAGGCAAAACAGTTTGTGACAGTCTTTATGGGGAATCTGCCTCACCCACTGGCATTTACCCTTCTTGGATGACATGAAACCCACAAGTAACAATATCACAAAAGAAAGATAAGACAACAAAACTCCCAAGGGGGCACTTATCTGTAATGGCTTGGTGAACCAGCAGAGGAACTGGCATTCAGACCAACGACCAAAAGATGACATTCAGACTGGTGGCAAAGAATTTCTGAAGACGGTACGTCCAGACATCATGTTTACGCCCTACGCTACAAGAGCAGCATACATGCGGCATACAATGTACCTTAAATCAACCTAAAGGCTTTGGTATACTGGAGAGACATCAAGCCTCCCTTGGTAGGGGATCCCTATTGTAAGAATACTGCAACAGTGAAATGGAAGTAGGATCAAAGGAGACCCACTCTGGACCTCTCCCAGCTAAACACCTTCTTAAGAGTTCCCTCTTTCAAATTGCTTTCCTTACACACTGTTCTACCCTTACTTCTTTCTCAGGCCTTCCTGGTATCATTAAACCTAAAGGATGCTCATTTCCACTCATCCTGCCTGCAGAAAATTTCTCAGGCTCTCTATTAGATCATCACATTTTCAGTTTACTGCTTTGCTCTTTAGTCCTTCTACGGCTCCAAGGAATTTCACAAAGTGTCTGGACCCAGTGGTGGCATTCTGGTACACTCAAGGCATACAAATCTTCCCTTACCCAGATGACCTTCTACTCAAGGTGCTGCTCAGAGACACCCTCCTCAAGCATCTTCATTACACTGTAACACATTTGACTCTTTTGGGGTTCACCATTAATTAAAAAAAAATCCCATGTGAATCTCACCCAACACTTGACTTTTCTGGGCTGCAGACTGGACAACTCCAATTTCCATGCCTTTATTCTTCAGGAGAAAGTCACCTTCCAAGTCAGGCAGTTCTTAATGATTTTC
>NC_056747.1:337703899-337706399 GCF_019279795.1 Protopterus annectens | reverse complement strand
AACAATACATAGAACCATTAAGAATAAATACAGAAGTAGCAATGGTCTAGTGAACAGTTATAATAATACATTTGTATACTAAACAGTATTAGTAGAAATTAACTAAACGATCCTATAAAAAACTAAACTAAAAACAATTCTACAAATCACACTAGAAGGTATGAGCAAGTCTTAGTTATGGGAAAAAATATATATGTCATTGTGTTTAGAATAAATACAGAAGTAGCAATGGTCTAGAGAACAGTTATAATGATACATTTGTATACTAAACAGTATTAGTAGAAATTAACTAAACAATTCTATAATAAACTAAACAAAACAATTCTACAAATCACACTAGAAGGTATGAGCAAGTCTTAGTTATGGGAAAGAATATATATGTCATTGTGTTATTCAAGAGGAAGAGTAGTACTACGATTTGGAAGTACAGGTTAAACGAGAAGGGATAGGGTTAAGAATAGAAGGGGAAAAAGATGTCAGTCTGGGTTAGTACATGGACAAAGCCAATGAGCTTTCAGATGTTCTTTAAGATGTTTTTTAAAAAGAGAAGTAGAAGCAAGGGTAGATAATTCAGCAGGAAGCTGATTCCAGAATTTTCCTGCAGTGTTTGAGAAAAGTGAATCCCCGGCTTTGTTGTTGGCTTTATTTGAGGAAACTAGAAGCTTGTTAGCAGAGCGTAGTGTAGCTAGATTAGTGTAAGGTGTAATTAGATTAGTGAGGATAGGGGTGTTTGTTAGGGTGGTACAGGGTCTTGTGCGTAATAAGTAATTGTTGAAAGAGTATCTGGTTTTTCAGTTCTAGCCATCCAAGTTGTTTGAGGTTAAGGCAGTGGTGAGTTTTAAAGGGGGAACATGTGATGAATCTATCTATACTATTATAACAAGTGGAGAGTTTGGAGAGGTTGTTTTTGGATAGGTTGGTATATATAACAAAGGCATAGAAGAGGAAAGAAATAAGGTGGGTTTGGGCAATTGCTTTCCTTGCAGAAGGGGTAAGGAAGGGTTTTATTCTATAGAAGGTGCCAAATTTTCTGTTAACAGACTTTATAGTGGAGTTTATGTGTTCATCGTAGTTGAGATGATTATCAATAGTTACAGCTAGTAGGCGGGTTGTAGTCTCTGGGTTGATGTTGGTACCATTGTTAGAGGTTAAAGAGAAGAAAGGAATGGGTGATTTATGAGTAGGAGTAAAAAGCAGTAGTTTTGTTTTTTTGGGATTAAGGAGGAGGCAGTGTTGCATAGACCAATTTTCAACATTCTGAAAAACAGTTTGGGTGAGGGAGTGGAGAGAGGATATATTCTTGGCTGTGCAGATTAAAGTGGAGTCATCAGCATATTGAATACAGGTGGCTTGAGGTAAGTTCATGTGTAAGTTATTAATAAATAAGGAGAAGAGTAGGGGACCTAAGATAGAGCCCTGGGGTACTCCAATATTTACTGGAAGTAGTGAAGACAGATTGTTATGCCAAAGTACTGCTTGCTGTCTATTTTGAAGATAAGACCTAAACCACTGTATGGCTTGAGGATCGAGAGAGTGAGCCTTTAGTTTGTTTAATAGTAGGTTATGGTTAACCATGTCAAAGGCTTTTGACAGGTCAATGAATAGAGCAGAAGAAAAAGAGTTATTGTTACGATTTTTATATATAGAGTCGGTAAAGGATAAAAGGGCAGTAGATGTGCTATGGAATGGCCTGAAGCCATGTTGGCAGTTTGCCAGTAGGTTATTTTGTAGTAAGTGGTTAAGCAGTTGTTTGTGAATACATTTTTCCATTATCTTAGCTAATGGGGAGAGTAGAGCAATAGGGCGAAAGTTAGAGAGCTCAGTAGATGGTCCTCCTTTATGTAGACGGATGATATGGGATATTTTCCATAAAGCAGGGATTTTGCCCTCAGAGATAGTTCTGTTAATAAGGATTGAGATGGGATAGTCTATGGCTTTTGCGGCAATTTGTAGATATTCAGATGGGAGATGGTCAGCAGAAGGGGTGCAAGGTTTCAATTTTTGGAGAAGCTTACAGATGAGAGAAGTAGATACAGGTTGTATTTGAAAGGTGGGTAGAGAAGTATTGCAGTTATTTGGTTGGATAGCAGTGGGGGGCAGTAAAGAATTGGCTAGGGTTTGAATGGCATCTGTGAAATAGTTATTAAAGGCATCAGGGATTAGGTTGGAGTTGCTATTGTTGAAACCGGTTGGGTCAGGAGTAGAAGTGTGACCTGGCTGAAGAAGTTTATCTCAGACCAGAATTTTTGTGGAGTTTGTTGATTGGTTTGTTGAAGGTGTAGGAAGAAATCTTTTTTGTCTCCAAGAATATCCTTTTTGGTGATATTTCTTAGTTGTTTAAATTGGAGGTGGGTTGTTGTACATTTGGTAGATCTCCATTTGGCCCAGATTTTATTTCTGAGGAGTATCTTTTGCCTAGTTTGTTTTGTGAGCCAAGGGGCAGATTTGTTTTTTATTCCAGTGGAGCGATAAGGTGCATGGGAGTCTAGGATTTGAAGAA
>NC_056747.1:337688899-337698899 GCF_019279795.1 Protopterus annectens | reverse complement strand
TACATTTAAACTGTGTTCAGCAGAAACAATAGCCACACAAAGTATGCCACGTCACTTCATGCCAATCAGATCAATCCTGCAAAACTAGAATAATGAGCAAAGTGCAGCAGTCATTCTCCTCCACAGACAGCCCAACAATTATAGTTAATTTGACTGTGTAAATGTAAGTTTCCAATGTTAGAACTATAAAACTAAAATAAATAAATTGCTATCTGAATTTAGTAAGCCAAGAATCATGGACATTTGAGAGCTGCAAGAATCATATAGAGTAGTGTGGATAAGAAATGTTCCTCAAAATGGGGTACAGCTACGAAGTACAGATTGCTCAGTCCTGGAAAGCTATCCACTGCATATATCTGGTCGCATGTCAGTGGCAGCATATAAAGGAAAATAAAAATTCCTGACATTACTACTGCCAGAAAGTGCAGTATCTCCACACTATGGCTATTCCACAAACTTTTAAATTTGTTGGGCTTCCTGCTCTGTCCTGCCATCACCTATATAATTCATTATCTAGGCTGATCATGGGTGGGCCAGAACATGAAGACAAGAAATTAAATGGCTAAGTATACAGCACCTCCCCCAGGTGCTACCACTGCTTTTCTTTGAACAGGGGTGCTCCAAAATGTTTTTTTTTTTTTATTTTAAGAAAACAAACAGTGAAAAAGCACTCCTAGTAAAATGGCATCCTAGGTGGCTACCTAGGTCTCCTAAGTGAAACGCCAGCCATACTTCATAGAAACTTCTGCAGTGTAGTCTCAACACACAGCACAGACTAAAGTTGTAATCCAGACCTTGCACAGCTGCAAGGGAAATGGAATTTAAATTTTCCCTCCCCATTCTAGTTCATATAATACAGTATTTTCAAAACTGTACAAATTTCCATCTGTATGCATTACCCCTTGCTCTGCCTTATGTACAGGTGTCAATCACTGCACAGCATTTTTCACAATTTGATGACATTGCTAAATATAAACTATACCATGGTTACTTCTTTCATAAATATTTTTCTAATATAATTACACCGACATACAGCCTTTCATATGAAGCAAACAAATCCAATGATTCAAAAAGGCTTTTGTTGTCACTGTTTTGCACCATACCCAGTTTTCATCTATGGGCTACCTGACTTCTACTCAGGTTTGGAGAAACTAATGTTCAAAATACAGGTGCACTAAGTAGTTATTAGACAATTAAATATTTATTTTGATTTTGCCACCAAAGAACCATTTCTATTATGGCATACAGGGTGGTGCCTATATTCTCTTTAATGACATGTCATGCAAATCAGAACTGCAATGCACTGACATCTTTTGGGCTAGAATAGCATTCTTGAATGAGTTTTACACCCACATGTCTTTTTAGAAATTTTCAGAATTATTTTTTTTATTGTGTACTGCCTTAACAGAATTGACATACTTGTATAAACGTTTGACAAATCAGGTGTTTGTCGGCTTTTGTTGTCATTGTCTGGCATTAAACCCCGATTCTACCTAGGGGCTATTAGACGTCTGCTGAAAAAGCCATATACACACACACATATACATATATACAGCCACACACATATACTCAAGTCCTAAATAGACCATAATCAAGTAAAGATTTCTACAAATTTAATCAGATAAAAATACATTACATAGGTATTCTTTTTTAAAATGCCATGGCTACAGAGCCATGTTTTCAAATAGCTGGAGTGGAAAAGTCAAATTCAGTGCTGCAGTAAAATTCCTGATGGTATAACAGCAGTCTTAGGTACAATTTTAACAGAACACCCTGTTGTTACAGCTTTCAGGTATCATTAGGAAATCTGAAACTGTGACTGAGACATATTAATAAGTAAAGTACAGCTGTATACACTTACCATAAATGTAGATGTTCGAGTGCATTCACTGTTGCAGTCATTACATTTGGGTAATCTGCTGGCAGATTGTCCACAGTCAGCCTGATTAACAAAGTCTTGGGTCCTGCGTCAGTTGCTGTCCCTTCTTCCATGACGTCAGGTCGGCAGGGGTATAAAACATGCATCTGACGCCATTACATCAGTTTTTCTTGCCCCAGATATCAGGTACCCCCCCCCCCCAATGGGGAGCAAATAAAATTAAAAAGACAAAAATATACTTCCAACCAAAAGCAAATACACCAAAAAGGCTTTTAAGCATAGTAAAAGAAGGTAGAGGTATAGCCAGAGAAAAGTAGGGGGCTGGAGGGAGGGTAACCAGGACTGCAACAGTGAATACACTTGAACATCTACATTTATGGTAAGTGTACACAACTGTATTATGTTCTGCATGTTTCACTGTTGCAGTCATTTCATTTGGGTAGATTCCCAAAGCTATGGTTGGGAGGAGGAGTTTATACAGCATTAGGGCCAGCTATAAGGCCCTGCAAGACAGCAGTGGCAAAGCCAGCTCTGGATTTAGAGAAAATTGGTAAATGATAATGCTTGGTGAAAGTATGTATAGAACTCCAGGTAGCAGCTTCTAGGATGTCCCTGGTAGGAACACCTCTGAGAAAACTGCAGAAGTAGATGCAGTCCTGGTGGAGTGAGATCTGATCCCCTGGGAGATGGGTTTTCCATGGTGCTTATAGCAGAAATTAATGCAATGGCTTATCCATTTAGAAATGTTTCTTTTGAAATAGCCTTCCCCTATGCCCCTGCAGCAAATGCTACCATCAATTGTTCAGATTTTCTTCGAGGTTTAGTCCTGTCCAAGTAGAATCTAAGTTGTCTGTGCACATCCAAGGAATGCAAAATCCGTTCCCCTTTGTTCTGTGGATTGGGAAAGAAGGTTGGCAAATGAATGGACTGATTAAGAGCCACACTGGAAACCACCTAGGGCATGAAGGATGGTCTGGTCCTCAGAGATACCCTGTCCGCATAAAAGATGATGAAAGGCTCCACTGCCATAAGGGCCTGTAATTCAGATATCCTTCTAGCTGAAGTGATTGCTAAAAGGAAGGCTGTTTTCCAAGAAATAAATTTTAAGTCTGCAATAGCAGCTGGCTCGAAAGGAGATAGAGTGAGTTTTTCCAAAACAAAGTTAAGATCCCAGGCAGGGGTAGGAGCTCTCCTGGGTGGTCTCAAGTTCTTTGTCCCTCTGAGATACTGCTTGAGCAGGGGATGAGAGAAGAAGGGTGGCTCTGTATTATAGTGAGCTGAAATAGCTGAAGCGTGGATTTTAATAGAGGAAAGAGACAGGCCCTTGTGAAGTATCTCAGTTAAGTATTGCAAAATCTGAGGTAAATTGGGAGCTGCTGTGCTCATCCCTAAAGACTGGTTCCAGGCACTGAATCTTTTCCATTTGTCAGCATAAGATCTTCTAGTACTAGGTCTTATTGCCTCCAAGATGACATCCATCACAGGTTTGCTGAGGGATGATAAGGGTGAACTAAAGTGATTAGCCAGGCTGCAAGATTCAATGTTGGAAGCTGAGAGTGCAGAATTTGGTTCTCCTGCTGAGACAGCAAGGAAGGGATCTGAGGCAAGTGCCATGGAGATATTTGTGACACACTGTGCAGGAGTGGGTACCAGTGTTGGCGTGGCCAATCTGGAGCAATCAAAATCATTCTTGGTTTGTCATGTTTGACTTTTAGCAGAGCTTTGGAGAGCAGAGGCAGAGGGGGAAAGGCATAAACTGATAGGTTTTTCCAGCTGAAGGACAGAGCATCCACTTTCCAGGCTTTTTTGTGGGAAGTCCTTGTGTAAAACTTGTCCAACTGGTAGTTCTGGGGGGAGGCAAATAGATCTATGTTTGGACTCCCCCATTTGCTTGTCAACATGATGAAAATCCGTGGTTCCAGTTTCCACTCGTGTGGGTCCATGAGATTTCTGCTTAGTCTGTCTGCCAGTGTATTCAATTTTCCTGGCAGGAATTGAGCTTGTATGTGCACTTGGTAGCTCAAGGCTGTGTTGCACAATGCCATGGCTAGTCTGCAGAGGGGGTAAGAATGTGTACCCCCTGCTTGTTTGTGTGTCACATAACCGTGGTGTTGTCCGTCTTTACCATTAGTTGTCCTGGAAGAATGTAGTCCTTGAAGGCTGTCAGAGCATTCTGTACAGCTATCATTTCTTTTTGATTGATATGTAGGTGCATTTGATTTGGATTCCATTTGTTCTGAATGCACTTTCCTGTCAGGTGAGCCCCCCCCCATGCATAGTCTGCTGCATCTGTAGTTAGGGTTTGGGCGGCAGGGGGTAGTGTGAATGGTAGTCCCTTGTTTTGGTGGCAGGCCTCTGCCCACCACAGGAATTCCAGGCGTAGGCAAGGTACGATAGGAATCACTGTTTCCAGGCTGTGACAATGTTGACTCCATAGACTTTTTAAGTACCACTGTAGTTTCCTCATATGCAGTCTTGCATATGGAATTAGAAGAATGCAGGAGGCCATGAACCCCACAGCTTGCAGTACTTGTCTTGCAGATAGCAGGGTTTTTGTGGCCACTTGTTTGAAGTAAGTTACCAATTGAATTTGCTTCTTTGGCATGAGGAAAGCCATCTGGGCAGTTGTATTCAAGCTTGCACCCAGGAATGTGATCTGTTGAGAGTGTACCAGTTATGATTTCTTTTCGTTTATGGTGTACCCCAGACAAGTTAGAACCCTTTTTACAAACACCAGATGATTTAGAAGTATGCCCTGGTTTTCTGCCTGAATTAGACAATCGTCCAGGTATGGATATATTTGAATATTTCTTTGCCTGCAAAATGCAATAACTGGAGCCAGGCACTTTGTGAATTACCTGGGTGCAGTACTGATAATGCAAGTAGCCTGCTTTGAAGCATAGGTACCTTCTGCAAGATTCCCTGATTGGGATGAGCAGGTATGCTTTTTTAAATCTAGAGTTGCCAACCCCTAGCATATGAAGTAACTGGTGAAGAGTCAGCATCTTGAATTTTGGAATGTCCAGAAAGGTGTTTACAGTAGACAGGTCCAGAATTGGACGCCATGATTTGTCTTTTCTGGGTACCAGAAATAGCCTGGAATAGAAACCTTGTCCCTTTTCCTCTTCTGGTACTGGCTGAATAGCCCCATGTTTAAGAGGGAAAGTACTTGTTTTTGAGCCTCTGCCCACTGATTTGGAGGCAGGTCTGGCCACCCGTTTGGTGTTGGCAACGTGTGGAAATGAAATCTGTATCCCTGGGACACTATTTAAAACCCATTTGTCCTGGGTTATGAGTTCCCAGTTCTTTGCATGAAGAGCAATCTTTCCCCCCAAAGGGGTGGCTAAAAGGTAAGTGCTTGGTAATTTTAAAAGGAAGTCATTGAGACTGTTTACCACAGGGGGGTCTTGTTATTTCCAGATTTGGAAGTGGAGGCCCCCCCATTGCTTAGTTCTGAGAGTCCCCTGGGACTGAAACCTGGTGCTTTTGGTGTGTCTGGGTTTGGCTTGAGAGGATCTGGAAGGAGCTGGAAAAGACCAATTCTTAGTAGGCCAGTGCCTACTAAGTCTTGGAGGTTGCACTTGTAAGAAATCTTTAACAGTTTGCATAGATTTAGCTTTATCTTCCATCTTTTTTTAGAACTTCTTCAGCCTTATTGCCCAACAGGCGGTCCTGATTTAAAGGAGCATCCAACAATTTTGCTTTAACATGATCTGGCAAAGATTGTTCCTTAAGCCAAGCATGCCTTCTAAGCACAGACCCATTAACAGCAGCCCTGCAGGAGGCCTCTAAAGAATCAAAACCACATTGCAAAGTATGTTTTCCATCTTGTTCAGCAGACTGCAATAAATCCTGTAAATCTTTATTTTCCACAAAGTCAGGAATCAACATAATTTTCTGTTTAAGCAGTCCAATAGAATGCTGCTGATATTTTAACATATGAAATTGGCAGTTTAAAGCTCTGATTGCCAAGTTTGCAGAAGTATAAACCTTCTTACCCCATCTATCCAGCACCCTGGAGACTCTATCAGAAGGGGTAGGATTTTTTGCAGAAGCCTTAACGCCCTTAGGCCCCTGAGAAATGGTTTTTGGATCTGCAACAGGATTTTTGAAAAGGAACTTGTGAGACTCGGGAACCCTGTAGTATCTGTCAGGTTTACTAGGAGCCAGAGGCAGGGAATCAGGGGCCATACTGGATTCCGAAAACATATCATCAACAATGTCTAGTACAGGAGTTATAGCCAAACGCCTACACTGAGGTAGAAGGAGGAAATCCCTAAGCCTCTTTTTTGAATCAGAAAATTCATGATTTTCCGAGTGGAAATGCTCCCTTAAGGTATGCAAAGTTTCCCCAAAAGAAAAATCCTCAGGAGGGGAAGCAGAGGGAATGGAATCCTCTGCATCAGAATCCTCATAAGTAGGTATGGACAAAACCAGGTCATCAGAAGAGTCAGAACAAACAGAAATCTGATCAGAAGATTCATAATCAAGCTCAGCCCTAGGCCTCTTAGGGGGGGGGGGGTTGACTACCCCTGATTACATTTATTAAATCTTCAGCCATTTTGATCATTTGTTTTTTAGGCATAGGGGGCTTTAACATGTGGCCTGGGCGTTGGTTTTTTAGACATAGATCGATATTTAGACCTTAGTAATGAAGGTGGAGTCGGTTTAATATGCAAGTCTGTAGGCCTGAATACACCCTCAGAAGCCGGTGCCTGCACAGCGGCTCCGGACCCTTCCAAGGTAGAGACATCCGTGGGTTCCATAGCTGAAGCAAATCGCTGCATACTGGACTCCGAATGGGTCTCAGTAGAGGCCTGCGAATCAGAAGTAGTGGGTATCAGGGGCTGCAAAAGCACCTCACTGAGTACCAGCAAACTGGCGACTGGCTTAGGAGAAGCGTCGTCGGCAGTTTTGGACCTCGGTGGCCTGTCTCTGCCTTTATCTTTGCGTTTTTTTCGGAATCCCGGTAGTTGGATGCCTAACTGACATTTCTGGATAATTAAACTGAGAACCGAAATACTTAGAGGCACAAATGTACACACGACGGATAGTGCGTTGATTAAATAAAGCACAAAACCGACAGCAAGGTACGTCGTGGTCAGGGCCTAGGCAAGGAATACAGTACAAATGAAAATCTTTGTGAGGTATTTGTTTTCCACAAGTAATGCAATTATTAACTTTTACTGACAATCGGTAAGGAGCAAGAAAAAGTTTCCCCAACGGGGTACTTAGCTTTAAGTTGAAGACTTCGGTTCTGAAAGTCAAAAATGAAAATTTCAGGAGTCGGCCGAAAGGCACTTGTGAAATGCTTCTGCTTCGGGCACCGCACGGCAAGAAAGACTGGTGTAATGACGTCAGATGCATGTTTTATACCCCTGATGACCTGACGTCATGGAAGAAGGGATAGCAACCGACGCAGGACCTAAGACTTTGTTAATCAGGCCGACTGTGGGCAACCTGCCAGCAGATTACCCAAATGTAATGACTGCAACAGTGAAACACGAAGAACATCAGAAGCTTTAGTTCATATGCCCTTACAGTCCCAATGACATTTTACTTTATACTCCATTTTTCTGTGGCTGTTTTTTAAAACCTCTGCTGCATATTATGATCCAACAAAAAGGTCTTGAATACTTCTTTACTAAACTTTTGTAAAAATCCTGTATACTTTACCAGTATGGCCTTCTGCATATAAGGACCATATCCTCTATTTCAGAGGTATTCACTGCTACAGTCTGACATTTTGCATTATACTCTATTTCCATTTTTACCACTGTGGTGAACATCTGCCTGGTACAAGAAAGGCCCAGAACACTTAATTTTGAGAGATGTCATTCTAATAGAAGTAAAAATCCATTACATTTTATTAGAATGTTTTCCATACTAACGAAACTAAAGAGGTACAGTTAAATTCGGTAGAGTGCTCATCTGAAACCTCTAAGGGCAAACCAGCAAACTTTGATAAATGTTTTGTAGCTTCTGACTATGTGAGGTATTGCCAGCTATTCCCAGGAGAAGTAGGGACATGGATGTATAACATATTACAGCATAGCTAGCTGGAGTTTTGTACAAAATTATATATCATTTGTATATCAAACTAATTTGTACATGTGCTGGTGTTGAAAATGTATTTGTAAAGCTGCTTGTGTTAAAAAAAAAAAAAGTATCAACAGTGGGTCCTACTGGACAGAAAAAAGAAATACACCTGTATGCAAGACTGTATTATAACTGTTGAAACTAATATTGTAACATAAGCTACTGGAAGAGAAAAGGTTAAGCACAGACCCAGCTCCTTTTAGAAAAATATCCTGAAATGTAATTACTTAATTTAGGCCAAAAAGATTGCATCTCACAGGTCTCAACGCAGCCAGAGACAAAAAGTCTGCACTAGGAAGCCTTGTATATTGTCTTTGGGGTGAACTAATTGCTACTCTGGAAGGATGGAAGTTTGAAATTGTTTTATGACTTCCAGAAGCAGCAACACGTCTTAGCAAAGTTCTATCTGTGTGAATGATAACACACAAGTGCGAGATTCTGGTTCAAATTCTAGTAGGGTGGGGGGTAGTATGGGAATCAGAAGTCAGATGACCAGACTTATGTGGTGTCATTCTGTACTCCACCCAAACATGATTTAATATTAAATGAGACTGAAATCTCAGAGCAGTCTGTTTTTGAAACCTGACATAGAAGAATCATTCACCTACTTTATCTTGCCTTGCTTTAGTAAGTAATCAGGGAATAGTAATTCTTTAGCCCAGTCAGGAAGAGATAATGAGATTAGTTAAGTACTGTTTTTCTGTATCTGTGTAAACCTATTCAACTGCGTTATTTTTAATATTTCCTGTTATTTAATCTCTGGTGTTTATTGTAAATAGATATTTAGTACTTTCATGTTCTTTTACTACTTATTATTAAATATATTTAAACTTTTCATTGTGGCTGGTCCTTTAGAAAATATTTTAACCTTTGAGAGTACTTATATCTATTTGGTGACATTGTGACCACTCCTGAAAGCCTTGCTGTTTGGTTAACATTGCCATTTGTACTAATATTAATTTCACTCAGTATAACTGGGTACCCTTGTAAGAGCCTTAGAGTAGCTGGCTTTGGAGAATCCCAGCTGTATTCTCATCAGTTTGCAAAACATGCCAATGTTTACTAACTATATTCTTAAAAACATTGACTTCACTACTGTATGTTAAATTAAAACAAAATTTTCTGTCTCTAAATCTATGGTTTGAAACATTTCTTCTCTGGTGTGAGGAAAAATAAGGTTTACCAAGATTCTTCCTCTCCTTCCTAATTACTTCACTCATTTTATGAATCTCAGTACTATCATAACCCCTATGCTCAAAATCTTTAATCAGTTTAACCAAGCTCTCTTCAAAATCTATATAATTAACTGTTAATCTTGAGGCACATAACATTTGCCCCCTCATAATATTGGGGAATACATGTCCCGGATGCATAATATCTCTATGCAGGTAAGAAGGTACATGACATTCTTTCCTATAAACATTTATGGAAATACTGACATTTTCTTTATCCCGCTGTATTTGTACATCCAAATAATGTGAAAACTCAGAAGAGTATTCAAAAGTAAACTTCAGGAAACTGACTCTTGTGTTCACATAATCACAGAACTGTAAATTTCTGCTTCAGTTCCTTTCCATAAAAGGAAAAGATAGTCTACAAAACGATGAAAGAATGCTATATTCTTCCCTATTAGGCATTTAATATATTGAGATTCCCATTCTGCCATTACAAGGTTGGCATAGCTATTGGCACAAGGAGTGCCCATAGCTACGCCAGCCAATTACAAATAACAATGGTGCTCAAAAATAAACACATTGTGTTCTAGAGTCATTTCCAGTAAAAAACATATAAGGTCAAGGTGTTGTAGACTGTTATTCACTATTTCTTAAAACAAATGCTTTCATCATTTCTATCCCTAATGCACTGGGAATCATGGTGAATAGAGATACAACATCCATGGTAACAAAAAAATCAAAATCACAAAACTCTGTAGAATTCAAATACATATAAAGCTGTTCAAGAAATAGTTTACTGTTTTTTAATACCAAATCATATTTGTCCAGTATAGGTCTCGATTGTTTT